>NC_057795.1:29982892-29990436 GCF_018294505.1 Triticum aestivum | reverse complement strand
GGAAGGCTGACGCGTGGATGCCTTTTGGTCCCGGTTGGTACCACCAACCGGGACCAAAGGCTCCCTGACTGGCCTCGGCGCATGGGGCCACGTGGAGGCACATTGGTCCCGGTTCGTGTTTGAACCGGGACTAATGGGTGGAGGTATTAGTAACGACCCATTAGTTCCGGTTCATGAACCGGGACTAAAGGCCCTTACGAACCGGGACTATTAGGTGTTTTTCTACTAGTGTTATGTGATCTTGCTGTGAAAAACAGAAACTTTAGCACTCACGAGATTAGCTGCCATTTTTTACTGGAGAGTGCTTTTAGGTTGATTCTTTTTGCAGATGATTAATAGACAAATGACTCAGGTCCATCAATTTATTTAATAATTTTTGGGGTTCCAGAAGTACACGTTTGATACAGATCACTACAGACTGTTCTGTTTTTGACAGATTCTGTTTTCATTGTGTTGTTTGCTTATTTTGATGAATCTATGGCTAGTATTAAGTGGTATGAACCGTAGAGAAGTTAGAATACAGTAGATATTACACCAATATGAATAAATAATGAGTTCATTACAGTACCTAAGTGATGGTTTTATTTTCTTATACTAACGGAGCTTACGAGTTTTGTTTTGAGTTTTGTGTGGTTGAAGTTTTCAAGTTTTGGGTAAAGATTCGATGGACTATAGAATAAGGAGTGGCAAGAGCCTAAGCTTGGGGATGCCCAAGGCACCCCAAGGTAATATCCAAGGACAACCAAGGGCCTAAGCTTGGGGATGCCCCGGAAGGCATTCCCTCTTTCATATTCGTTCATCGGTAACTTTACTTGGAGCTATATTTTTATTCGCCACATGATATGTGTTTGGCTTGGAGCATCATTTTCTTTTGTTAGTTTTTGCTTGCTGTTAGTTACTCCCTCCGTTCGGAATTACTTGTTGCGAAAATGGATGTATCTAGATGTATTTTAGTTCTAGATACATCCATTTTCAAGACAAATAATTCCGAACGGAGGGAGTAGAATAATGTTTTGCATCTTTAGTTTCAATAAAAAAGTCAAGGATAGCCTTTGCCATGCTTATTTTGCTAGTTTGCATGTTGCTGTTTGAAAACAGAAAGTTTACCGCTGTTGCAAAAATTCCCTAGAAAAGTCAGAGAATGGTATAATGTTGAATCTTTTTTCATATTGAGCTCTGATAAATTTCTTACAGTGGGAATTTTAGTTCATAATTTTTGGAGTCATGGAAGTATTGTTACTCTTGCATTCTTTACAGACTGTACTGTTTTGGCAGATTGCTGTTATAGTTGCATTGTTTGCATATGTTTGCTTGTTTAATGATTCTATTTGAGGATAGGAGTATTAAATATTCAGAGGCATTTAGTATTCAATGTTGAATAATAATATTAGTTATTTGTTACAGTAGAAGATGATAAGGTTTTGCATTGGCTTATACTAACCTATCTCACGAGTTCTTGTTGAGTTTGTTCTGAATGAAGCTTTTGATAAAAAGAGAAACCATGATAAGAGAGAAATTAAGGAGACACAAAAGCTCAAGCTTGGGGATGCCCAAGGCACCCCAAGATAATATTTCAAGAAGTCTCAAGCATCTAAGGTTGGGGATGCCCCGGTAGGCATCCCACCTTTCTTCTTCAACCACTATCGGTTAGTATCGGTTGAGCCTAAGTTTTTGCTTCTTCACATGAGTTGTGCTATCCTTGCATTGTAGTTTCCTTTAGCTTTGCTTGCTGTTTGAATAAATTATCAAGATCTGAAATTATTAAATGGGAGAGTCTTCACATAGTTGCATAATTATTCGTCTACTCATTGATCTTCACTTATATCTTTCGGAGTAGTTTTTGTTTTTGCTCTAGTACTTCACTTATATCTTTTAGAGAACGGTGGTGGATTTGTTTTAAAGAAACTATTGATCTCTCATGCTTCACTTAGATTATTTTGAGAGTTGTTAATAACATGGTGATTTGCTTAAAGATAATATACTTGGTATTCAAGATATGTGAAACTTTCTTTTGAGTGCGTTGAATACTAAGATAAGTTTGATGCTTGATAATTGTTTTGATATATGGAGGTGATAATATCAAAGCAATGCTAGTTGGGGTGATTATGAATTTAAAGAATGCTTGTGTTGAAGTTTCTGATTCCCGTAGCATGCACGTATGGTGAACCGCTTTGTGATGAAGTCGGAGCACAATTTTATTTATTGATTGTCTTCCTTGTGAGTGGCAGTCGGGGACGAGTGATGGTCTGTTCCTACCAATCTATCCCCCTAGGAGTATGCGTTTAGTGCTTTGGTTTTTGATGACTTCTAAATTTTTGCAACAAGTGCATGAGTTCTTTTGATTAATGTTGAGTCCATGGATTATACACACTCTCACCCTTCCACCATTGCTAGCATCTTTAATACTGTGCACTTTTCGCCGGTATCATACACCCACCATATACCTTCCTCAAAACAGCCACCATACCTACCTATCATGGCATTTCCATATCCATTCCGAGATATATTGCCATGCAACTTTCCACCGTTCCGTTCATATGACACACATTACTTTTGTCATATTGCTTTTTGCATGAACATGTAGTTGACATTGTATTTGTGGTAAAGCCACCGTTCATAATTCTTTCATACATGTCACTCTTGATTCATTGCATATCCCGGTACACCGCCGGAGGCATTCATATAGAGACATATTTTGTTCTAAGTATCGAGTTGTAATTGTTGAGTTGTAAGAAAAATAAAAGTGTGATGATCATCATTATTAGAGCATTGTCCCAGTGAGGAAAGGATGATGGAGACTATGATTCCCCCATAAGTCGGGATGAGACTCCGGACGAAATAAAAAAAAGAGTGGCCATAAAAAAAGAAAAAAGAGAGAAAAGGCCCAAATAATAATAAAAAATGAGAGAAAAAGAGAGAAGGGACAATGTTACTATCCTTTTTCCACACTTGTGCTTCAAAGTAGCACCATGATCTTCATGATAGAGAGTCTCATATGTTGTCACTTTCATATACTAGTGGGAATTTTTCATTATAGAACTTGGCTTGTATATTCCAATGATGGGCTTCCTCAAAAGTGTCCCAGGTCTTCGTGAGCAAGCAAGTTGGATGCACACCCACTTAGTTTCTTTTGTTGAGCTTTCGTATACTTATAGCTCTAGTGCATCCGTTGCATGGCAATCCCTACTCACTCACATTGATATCTATTAATGGGCATCTCCATAGCCCGTTGATACGCCTAGTTGATGTGAGACTATCTTCTCCTTTTTTGTGTTCTCCACAACCACCATTCTATTCCACCTATAGTGCTATGTCCATGGCTCATGGTCATGTATTGCGTGAAAGTTGAAAAAGTTTGAGATTACTAAAGTATGAAACAATTGCTTGGCTCGTCATCAGGGTTGTGCATGATTAAATACTTTGTGTGATGAAGATAGAGCATAGCCAGACTATATGATTTTGTAGGGATAACTTTCTTTGGCCATGCTATTTTGAGAAGACATGATTGCTTTAATTAGTATGCTTGAAGTATTATTATTTTTATGTCAATATGAACTTTTGTCTTAAATCTTTCGGATTTGAATATTCATACCACAATTAAGAAGATTTACATTGAAATTATGCCAAAGTATCACTCCGCATCAAAAATTCCTTTTTATCATTTACCTACTTGAGGACGAGCAGGAATTAAGCTTGGGGATGCTTGATACGTCTCCAACGTATCTATAATTTTTTATTGCTCCATGCTACTTTATCTACTGTTTTAGGCAATATTGGGCTTTATTATCCACTTTTATATTATTTTTGGGACTAACCTATTAACCGGAGGCCCAGCCCAGATTTGTTGTTTTATGCCTATTTCAGTGTTTCGGGGAAAAGGAATATCAGACGGAGTCAAAACGGAACGAAATCAACTGGAGAAGTTAATTTTGGAAGGAAACCCACCTGATGGACATGGAGTGCACGTCAGGGGAGTCCCGGGCTGCCCACGAGGGTGGGGGGCGCCCCCCTGGGCGCGCCCCTGCCTCGTGAGCACCCCGGAGGTCCACCGACGTACCCCTTGCACCCATATATACCTACGTACCCTAAAACTTCCAGAACAGAAGATAGATCGGGAGTTCCGCCGCCGCAAGCCTCTGATACCTATGTACCAGTAGCTATGTGTTTGATCTCTCTCTCTCTTGTTCTCTCTCGTGTTCCCTCTATGGCACAATATTGATGTATCCCGAGCTTTGCTATTGTAGTTGGATCTTATCATGTTTCTCCCCCTCTACTCTCTTGTGATGAATTGAGTTTCCCCTTTGAAGTTATCTTGTCGGATTGAGTCTTTTATGAGAACACTTGATGTATGTCTTGCCGTGATTATCTGTGGTGACAATGGGATATCATGTGCCACTTGATGTATGTTTTGGTGATCAACTTGCGGGTTTCGTGACATTGGGAACCTATGCATAGGGGTTGGCACACGTTCTTGACTCTCCGGTAGTAGCTTTGGGGCACTCTTTGAAGTACTTTTATGTTGGTTGGATGAATCTGAGATTGTGTGACGCATATCGTATAATCATGCCCACGGATACTTGAGGTGACAATGGAGTATCTAGGTGACATTAGGGTTTTGGTTGATTTGTGTCTTAAGGTGTTATTCTAGTATGAACTCTATGATGAATTGAGCGGAAAGAATAGATTTATGTTATTTTACTACGAACTCTTGAATAGATAGAACAGAAAGGATAACTTTGAGGTGGTTTCGTACCCTACCATAATCTCTATGTTTGTTCTTCGCTATTAGTGGCTTTGGAGTGACTCTTTGTTGCATGTTGAGGGCTCGTTATATGATCTATCTATGTTATTATTGTTGAGAGAACTTGCACTAGTGAAAGTATGAACCCTAGGCCTTGTTTCCTATCATTGCAATACCGTTTACGCTCACTTTTATCGCTCGTTACCTCGCTGTTTTTATTATTTCAGATTACAATTACCTTTATCTACTATCTATTTTGCACTTGTATCACCATCTCTTCGCTGAACTAGTGCACCTATACAATTTGCCATTGTATTGGGTGTGTTGGGGACACAAGAGACTCTTTGTTATTTGGTTGCAGGGTTGTTTGAGAGAGACCATCTTCATCCTACGCCTCCTACGGATTGATAAACCTTAGGTCATCCACTTGAGGGAAATTTGCTACTGTCCTACAAACCTGTGCACTTGCAGGCCCAACAACGTCTACAAGAAGAAGGTTGTGTAGTAGACATCACTGACATCAATCTGCCGAAGACTCCAACCGCGAGACACAACCAATGCAAGAACCAGTCGAACGGTGGCCGGCTTGACAACTGGACTAAACGCATCACCATAGTCAATGCCAAGCTACTGGGTGAAACCACGAGCGACCAGTCGAGCCTTGTACTTATCAACAGAGCCATATGGACGGTGCTTGGTCTTGAATATCCACTTGCTCCCAACAACATTGACGCCGCGCGGTCGAGGCACAAGAACCCAAGTCTTCTTGTGGTGAAGGGTAGCAAGCTCATCAATCATCGCTGTATGCCAGGCAGTCTCACGGAGAGCATCATGATGAGAGACAGGCACCGCATGGAACGCGCGACGACAGGGATCATATCGGATGGTCCCATCGGTAGGGACAAGAGCACGGCGAGTATGATCGCGGGTGCGCGTGACCATGGTGTGTGCAAGAGCAGCCGGAGGTGTCGCGGTCGAGGGGGCAGGACTGCCCTCGACAGAAGGCGATGCGAGCTGTGGCGGCGATGATGGAGCAGCATCCTCGATCACTCCGGCAGACGACGGCGTGTCAGCGCGCGGCGAAGAAACCGCCGAGGAACCGGGTGAAGAAGCTGACGGGGTCGAAGATGGGCCGGTCGGTCCGAGCGACGCGGTAGCCGACGGGCCAGTTGGGCCGGGCGGCGCGCAACCAAAGGACCAGGGGACGTGCATGTCCCATGCACGTCGGGCGCCAGGGAGAGCAGCGCACTGGCCACATGGGGGCGGCGGGCAGGAGGCGTGCATGCGCCATGCACCGCGAACATCGGAGATGGAGCCGCCAAAGGTTCCTGCATAGGAGCAACATGGCCTGAAACGAGTGTGTCAGTAGACAAATAGGACAAGCCATATTTGCGCACATGGTCAGCCGTAGCCGGTTCATTGGCAGGAAAAGAGAGAACATCTGCCAAAGAGGAGACATCGACGGTGACCCCAGGGGTGGCAAAAGGGAAAACAGACTCGTCGAAAACAACATCACAAGAGATGTAGATACGTCCCGTGAAACGATCAAGACACTTGTAACCCTTATGCATCTGACTATATCCCAAGAAAACACACACGGTGGAACGCAAGGCAAGCTTGTGTGCATTATATTTGCGCAAACTGGGCCAGCAAGCGCACCCAAAAGTGCGAAGAATCTTGTAATCGGGTTGCACCTTAAGGAGACGATAGATGGGTGGATCGTGTTGAAGAATAGGTGTGGGCATGCGTTTAATGAGGTAGCACGCAGTAAGAAACGCTTCATCCGAAAAACGCAATGGGAGAGAAGAATGAGCGAGCAAGGCAAGACCTGTTTCGACAAGGTGTTTGCGTTCAGCAATCCCGTTCTGCTGAGAGGTGTGCGGGCAAGACACACGATGAGAGATCCTAGTGCGTTGAAAATATCGGTGTAGTCTGTGGTACTCGCCACCCCAGTCCGACTGAACGGCTATGATTTTAGTGTGGAGAAGAATCTCAACATGAGCCTGAAAAGCATAAAACACTCGCTCGACGTCAGACTTGTGCTTGAGGAGATAAATCCAAGAGAAGCGTGAATAATCGTCAACAAAGGTCACATAATACTTATAACCTTCAGAAGAGGCAATAGCAGGCCCCAAACATCAGAATGAATTAACTCAAGAGGCATAGTGGAAACATGATAAGATAAATTATATGGCAATTGTCGACTCTTAGCACGCTGACAAGCATCACACACTGAAGCTTGACGTTGAGAAGAACACACTAAATCATTGTTCCTAACAATGGTTTGAACAATATTATTCGAAGGATGACCGAGACGCTGGTGCCACTGGGACGGGGTGGTCTTGATGCTGAGAGACGCTTGGCGGGTGGAGTATAACGACGTGCGACTAAACGGGATGGGGTAGAGTCCGCCATGACATCTACCGTGAAGAAGGATTTTCTTCGTGGCCGTGTCCTTAACAAGGAAAAAGAAACGGTGAAATTCCACAAAACATCATTGTCAAGGACAAGACGGTAAACGGATAGGAGATGTTGATGAATATGTGGTAGAGGAAGAATATTGCGTAAATGAAGGGATGAACCGGGTATAGTGGAATGACCAATATGTGAAATAGACAAACCCGCACCGTTGGCCACTTGCACTTGATCCTTCCCGCTGTAGCACTCGTGGAAGTGCAGACGATCAAGATCATTCGTCAGGTGGTCCGTCGCACCGGTGTCCAGAATCCAGTGCGGCGGCTCATGGGAGGAGGATGTGGACGCGGAGTTGGCGGCGCGGTGGTCATGATCATAGCGGTTGCGA
>NC_057795.1:29967925-29982488 GCF_018294505.1 Triticum aestivum | reverse complement strand
TATTGCCGCCGTTGTTGTTACGACCAGGGGCATTGCCTTGGCTGTTGCCATAGCCGCCCGAGCTGGGCGGGAGGGAACTGGCAAAGGGGCGGCCGCCGCTCGGGCGGCCAAAATCGGAGGCTCGACCGGAAGTGTTGTTGTAGACCGGCCGAGACGTGGCGTTGGCGGAGGACTGCCAATCCTCGTGCTCGGACTGCTGCTGCTGGAGGGCCTCATAGTGGAGAATGCTGGAGTAGAACGCGGGGAACATGATTGGCACGCCCGCGAAGTTCATGGAGGCGGCGATGGGGTTGAATGCCGAGCCGAGCCCGGTCAGCATGTAGTCGATGATCTCATCATCACGAAGAGGAGAGCCGGCGGCGGCCATCGAGTCAGCGAGGGCCTTGACCTTCAGCATATACTCGCCGGCGGGACGATCTCCCTTGTGCAGTGCCTGAATCTGGCGCTAGAGGTTGCGCACGCCGGCGCTGTTCTCGGCGGTGAACATGGTGTGCACGGCTGCACAGGCGGCGGCGGCCGACCTGCAGCCAATGAGATGTGCGGAGATCTCCACGCTCATCGAACCGAGGAGATGCTCGAGAACCTTCTGATCCAGCGTCCACCATTGCTCGTAGTCGGGGTTGGACACGGTGCGGGCGGCCTCGCCGGTGCCTGTCGTCATGGTCGGCACCGGCGCGGTGGCCAAGCCGTCGAGGAAGCCGTGGAGGCGCACTCCGGCGAAGTTGGGGAGGCAAGAGCCCTCCAGAGCATGAACTTGCTGCGGTCAAGCGAGACCGTGATGGGCGGAAGGACGGGTGTGGGAGCCGTCGCGGCGGGTGGGGCGATGACGGGGGCGATCGGGACGAGCGCGGAGGGGGTGGTGAGCCTAAGCGCAGAGGAGGGGGTCATCGTGGATGCTGGCGCGGTGGACATCGCGGCGGCCACGAGGAGACTGCGGCGGCGGCGGCGGCGGCGGCTAGGGTAGGCTCTAATACCAAGTTTGAGAATAGGGTTTAGGGTTTTCCGTGGGGCAAAGCCTCTCCACGTCTTCCTTTATATAACAATCAGCATATACAATTACATACGTACAGGGTACGTGTACACGACACGCTAGACTTATCTTAACATGGTGATAATCAGGATGGCCGTCGATTGATCGACCAGCGTCCAGATCAACTTGCATGAGGTCGTCGATGACGTACATGCATACACACCACAACAAGTGGTGCAGGAAGCTCACGCAAATCCTATTTAGCGCTGCAGGCGCCCGTTAATGTGTATTCTGCAAACGGGCCCCGCACTGGGCCGGTCCATCTCATCCTAGTTCATTTTGGTTTTGTAGACGCAAAAAAAGTAACACCCCCGACGAGATGTATAGAACCCCTGACCTCCCCATCGAGTTAAGCGGCAGATACCACCGCCCCACCCAGTTAGATCTGATGACCAACATCCTTTTACTTCTTTTCTTATTTCGTCTGTCCTTTTACCCTTTTTCTTTTATCGTTTTTCGTTTTCGTTTTCCTTTTTGTTTTTCTTTTCATTCTTCTTGCCTCGATGTTTTATTATAATTCTTGAACTTTTTCTTCAAATCGATGAACTATTTTTCAAATTCACTGAACTTTTTTCAATTTCAATGAACTTTTTCAATTTCAATGAAATAATTTTTAATTTTTCATGAACTTTTTTCTAATTTAATGAACTTTTCTTAAAATTTGTTGAACTTTTTTCCAAATTCAGTGAACTTTTGCAAATTCGATGAACTTTGTTTCAAGTAGATGAATTTTTTTCAAATTTGGATTTTTGCTGAAATACATGAACTTTTTTTTTCATTTTCTATGAACTATTTTTCAAAATTGATGAACTTATTTTCAAAATCCATGAACGTTTTCTAGACACGATTTTTTTTTGTTTCCAAAAAATTGATGCGATATAGTACATTGTTATGTGCAACAGTAGCGCCACGACAATGTTATTTCTTTTGTCACGCTGTTTGTAACGACTCTCGGCCGGTTGCTCAAGTTATCAGCGAGCTTTGGACGTGGAGTGAACATCCTGAATTCGAATCCTGTAGTATCCTCTTTTTTTGTGGGTTTTCGCGTACGACGCGTTTCGTGGGCCGGCCCACTTGCAGGGCACGTGGACGCTGGTTCTCCTAGCCGGCGCTTAAGGCGCCGACTAGGATCTCCCGGAAGCTCAAGTCGTTGAGTCATGTAGGGTGCAGACGGTGGGCTACAGCGGCGCATGTGTGGGAGTCTCGTTTCACTCTTCGGTCCGAAGGTTGGAGAAGTGTCTGTACATAACTGTGCGTGTGCATGCTACGCCCCACCTAGGGACATGCCTAAGGAGCTGCAAGCATTAGTAGAAAAACGACTTTTAGTACCGGTTCGTAAGGACCTTTAGTACCGGTTTTGAAACTGGCACTAAAAAATGGGGACTAAAAGTCCCCCCTCCTTTAGTCCCGGTTCAACACGAACCGAGACCAAAGGCCCACCACGTGGCACAAGGTGCGCCGTGGTCTGGGTGCCCTTTAGTCCCGGTTGGTAAGGATTTTTTTTAAATAAAGCAAAAACAGTCCGCCCACTGGGCCGGCACGGCCTGCATACAATTAGAAACCCAATCTCTAGTTGGGCCAGGATGCAGGCCCGTACGGCCCAGTAGGCCCCACAGGGCAGAAGACTTGCAATAGGCCTACAAAGGCCTGCTTAGAGAGGAGCTCGACACGGTAGCCGCGGCGGGGCTTATAAACCGGTGCGAGCTCCTCTCAACTAGTGAGGTGGGACTAAACATTGTGCACTGCGGGTGACAGCGCACCACCTTTAGTACCGGTTGATGGCTCCAACCAGTACTAAAGGGGGGGGGTCTTTAATACCGGTTGGAGCCACCAACCCATACTAAAGGCCACCACCTTTAATACCGGTTGGTGGCTCCAACCGGTACTAAAGACCCCCTCCCCCCTTAGTACCAGTTGGAACCACCAAGCCGTACTAAAGGCCACCACCACTTTAGTACCGGTTCGTGGCACGAACCGGTACTAAAGGTTCACCACGAACCGGTACTAATGAGCGCCGCCCGCCTGGCCGTTGGAACCGGCACTAATGGTCACATTAGTGCCGGTTTAATTGCAAACCGGGACTAATGAGTTTCACATTAGACCTTTTTTCTACTAGTGAAGATATTCCCTCCGTAAACTAGTGATCTAAACGTTTTTATATTAGTTTACAGCGAAGGTACAACATTTGTGGGTATACGTGTGCTGTGCAAGGGGAGATACCAGTAATCTAGCTACAATAATATTCTGACAGCTGCCCATCGCCAGGCCACAGGCATGCAGCATGGATGGCAATGGAAATACATATCAAATAATTCTACACAACAAAAAACTGGGAGGGGAGAAAAAAGGGCCAGGTGTGTGTGTCTGATTGGTGCTAAATTATCCTTGTTTGACTTGAAGCTATAAATTACTATATTGAGATCTTGTAGTAGAGGCACGCAATGCATTTGCGAGAGAGAGAGAGAGAGAGAGAGAGAGAGAGAGAGAGAGAGAGAGAGAGAGAGAGAGAAGAGGCACACAATGCAACCCCACACACACCCACACCATATGTACTTGTGTGTCTTATACACATCTTATATCTTATATATCTCCGCTAACTTACTTATCTCAACATGTAGGCATGTCACATCACCATATAATTATGGATGAGATAAGACACACCTTAACATGCAACCATGCATGAAAAAGGACACACCACCACATGCAACCAAGCATGGGAAATACTTTTCATTCTACTAGCACAGATGGTCATGCGTTGCAAACGGGAGAAAAATTTAAGTTGGATTTAAATTAAGTGTGAATTGTTAGATCTCATTTATTTCACAATGTCACAAATTCTTTATGAATATGGATAGAGGAAGGGAATAATTATAAAAGAAATCTAGTGCATGCCTTATTTTTCCCGTTCTTTACTTGAGGAGGGGCTATTTAAAAAGTCTTAAATATGGTTTTTTGAAACAAATTTAATATGGTTTTTTTTAATATGGTTAATCTCATTTGTTGTAACAGTGTAAAAATAATTTTATTGTCATCATGCCTACCAGAGTTTCATTTCACTCACCCGCAAAAAAAAGAGAGTTTCATTTCATTAAAAGAAAAAAAAGCTAGAACCAAGAATGGAGGGGAAAAAGTTATGGAACTTTTGGTCAAAACTGTTTTATTAACGTGCTTGATTTTCTGTTAAAAGTCGAACTAATAAGGCTATGTCTTCAAAATAAAATAAAAAAACATTGGATTTCCCAATGATTAATTTCTGCTTCTCACTTGCACAAATTACATAAAATAAAAAGACATCTCTCTCTTACATGATTTTGGAGGCCGCCTATTGATACTTGAAATAAATCATAAACATATAAAAACAGATGAATATCTTTTATAAAGAGGCGAGGTGGTAAAATTCAATTCGTAGATGAACCCTCACTTTCAGCAAAAGCATGTGCTGGTTCATTGGCTGCAGGCTTAGGTTTGAATCGTGAGATCGTGAGTTGGAGTCTCATACGAAGGAGCAACAACATCCGCCTGAAACGTTTTTGCGGTTGAACATTAGGCCCAACAGCTAGACGTGGGTAAAGGCCCAAGTGACGTGGCTGTGGACTTTACGAGCGTTTGCAGGCTAGTAGCTGGACCACGGGAGTAGACAGGTGCCACAGAAAAACGAAACGGTTTTCTTTAGGAGGTCCCCAATAGTACCACCTTGCGTATATATACAACTTAAATATAAAATCACATAAGCGGGAGGAAACCAAGAATATCACCTTGCTTTGTTAGTAGCTACAGATATAGATTATTCTACTTATATTCAATAAACATTTTACAACTATACAAGTCATGTATATTTTTAATTTTGGTTCACATGTTACTTGTCTATAAGTGATTATAGCCCACACAGTCAAATCTCATTGAAATATATTGCAATCAATTCCTGTGGCAAATTGTGGTGTGTCATCTAGTATGCTAGGAAATATTGAAGGCTGGAGGGTGGAAACTAAAGAAGAAATGACCATACAACGGCTGTGAAAAGTTATAAGGGACTAACATAAATCCAAAGAACTTCCTGAATGAAGCTAAGAACAAATGCCATCAAATGCTAACCACGATGAAAAGGTTGAGCTGACTCGTGTAGAGTAGCGTCAAAGTTAAGATGACTCATGTAGAGGAGCGGCAACAGCACCGCGTTGGCAGCTCGTTCTGGTTCCGTCAGCGGTCGTTTGGTGGTGCAGTGTCCTTGGTGTAACTTTTATTCATTTTTAGGATGGCTTGTATTTCTTATGAACCTTTTATAATAAACCCGAGTCCTCTTTAGAAAATAAAGATATTGTTGTAAAATAAACTCCAAAAGTTGGTCAAATATGATCTAACTCAAATATGAGAAAGTACACATCATGAGTTATCTCATGGGAAGGCCACCTCACCGAAAAGCCGGAAGCTTCACATCGAAGGAAAAGGAAAGTGTGATCCACCCTGCGTCAAACACATCATAACTAGTGGGCGGCCACCTACAAACCACCTGCCCCCGCCACCCTCCGATTCCCCACTCCCCACCCCCAAAACAAATCCCCTAAACAAAAATTTCAGTCACCGGTGGAATCATAGATGTGGCAGGACTTGTAGGCGGGGACGCCTCCTCCGACGGATCCTTCGGCTCGCTTCTTCCCCACCACCGAGCATGATTTAGAAGGTTCGCGCCGCCCGTTGTCATCCCCCATCTCTCCTTGTAATTTCTTATGAACCTTCATAACATATGTTTACAACGACCCTCCCTCCCCCCAGGCCGCCGTCATGCACGCTTCAAAAGGTTTGCGTAGCCCGTCACCATCACCCTTCCCACCTTGCATTTTATGTTTAGGATGCCTTGTATTTTCTTATGAATCTTTATAATAGATCTAGGACTTCTTTTGGAAAAAAAATATTGCCGCAAAAACATCAGCATTACGTCAAATTTACAAATTTTTAATATGAGAAAATATACATCATGAATTATTTCTCACTGAAATGTTGAGCCGTTTCCACCTCATGGAAAGCCAAAAGCTTCGCAGCCAAGGGAGAGAAAAGGAAAACGAGGAGGAAAAGGCAAGTGTGATCCACCCGGCATCTAACCGATTTTTTTCTTTACTTTTCTTCTTTCCTTTGTTTTTTCACAGTTTTTTCTTTCTCAATTTTTATTGGTTTTCTTTCTCTCTCTCTTTTTGTTTAATTTTCTTTTTTCTTTCTTTGTCCATTTTTAAAGGGGTTTATTTTTTAACACAAGTCTATTTTTCTTAGAGCACATTATACATTTTTAATGTATACGTGAAATATTGTTTAGTTACATGTTGAACATTATTCAATTACATGATGTATATTTTTATTTTTTTGGGTACATGTTTTGAACACTTTCTGAATACAAAGTCAACATTTTTTCAACTAGACATTGAACTTTCTTTGCTGGTAATAAAATATTTCTAGAGCTATGCAGAGATTTTTTACATTGGATGACTTTTTCAATGTCACACATTTTTACGAAACGTGAAAAAATTCTTCAAAGTGTCACATACATTTGTTAGTGGTACAAAAAAGTCTTTGTCCTATACTGAATTGTTTTACATTGTATAAACATTTTTCAAAATTTTCACATTTTTTTCTTGAGATGCAGAAAACATTTTCAAAATTTTCCAATCATCATCGACAAAGTCAAGCTGATAGATAAGTCCGTATTTGATGTCATGCGTGCGCGAGTTGTAAGGACGATCGCGAGCACGGCCTCTTTGTCCTAGTCGGAAACAAAGCAAAGGCAAAGTCAAGCTGACTCCTGTAGAGGAGCGGCAACAGCGCCGTCTCGGTGGCTCATTTCGATTGCCTCAGTGGTCGTTTGGTGGTGCAGTGTCCTCGATGTAACGTTTATTCTTTTTTAGGATGGCCTGTATTTCTTATGAACCTTTTATAATAAACCCTAGTCCTTTTTTGAAAAAATATTGGTGTAAAATCAACTCCAAACTTTGGTCGAATATGATCTAACTCAAATATGCGAAAGTAAATGCCATGAACTATCTCACGGAAAGGCCACCTCACCGAAAAGCCGGAAGCTTCGCAACGAAGGATAAGGAAAGCGTGACCCACCTCGTGTCAAACACAACATAACTAGCGGGCGGCCACCTACAAACCATCTGCCCCGCCCCCCTCTGATTCGCCATTCCCTGCCCCCAAAAGAAATCCCCCAAACAAAATTTTTAATCGTCGGTGGAACCCTAGATGCCGCGGGACTTGTAGACGGGGACGCCTCCTCCGACAGATCCTTCGGCTCACTTCTTCCTCACCGCCACGCATGCTTCACAAGGTTCGCGCCGCCCATTGTCACCCCCCATCTCTCCTTGTAATTTTTTATGAACCTTCACAACACATGTTTACGACGTCATGCCCCCTCCTCCGGGCTACCGACATGCATGCTTCAAAAGGTTCGCGTTGCCCGGCGCCACCGCCCCCTCTCCCCCCCATCCCACCTTGCATTTTATATTTAGGATGCCTTGTATTTTCTTATGAATCTTTATAATAGATCTGGTCTTTTCTTCGAAAAAAATTGCCAGAAAAACATCAGCATTTGGTTGAAATTCCAAATTTCTAATATGAGAAAATAAACATCATGAATTATATCTCAGCGAAAGGCTGAGTGTTTCCACCTCATGGAAAGCCGGAAGCTTCGCAACCAAGGAAAAGAGAAGGGAAATGAGGAGGAACAGGAAAGCGTGATCGACCCGCATTGAACCACTTTTTTTTCTTTACTTTTCTTCCTTCCTTTGTTTTTCCACAGCTTTTTTTCTTTCTTGGTTTCTATTGGTTTTCTTTCTCTCTATTTTTCCTTGATTTTATATTTTGATTCTTTGTCTGTTTTCAAAGGGGTTTATTTTTTTAGCACAAGTCTGTTTTTCTCGGAACACATTATACATTTTTAGAGTACACATGAAATATTGTTTTGATACACTTTGAACATTATTTAATTACACGATGTACATTTTTATTTTTATTACATGTTTGAACACTTTCTAAATACAAAGCCAACATTTTTTTCCAATATACGTTGAACTTCTTTCTGCTAGTAAAAATATATCTAAACCTATGTGGACCTTTTTTTACATTGGATGAAAACAAATGAGTGTCACACACATTTTTTTTAAACGTAGAAAAATTCTTTGAAGTGTCACATACATTTGTCAATGGTACAAAACATTTCTTTGTCCTACACATTATGTTTTTGCATTGTATAAACATTTTTCAAATTTTCGTCATATATTTTTTTTGAGACGTAGGAATATTTTTTCAAAAATTTCCAATCATCATCGAGAAAGTCAAGTTGATAGATGCATCCGTATTTGACTTCATGCATGCGTGAGTGACGATCGTGAGCGCGACCTTTTTCTTTTCTTTTTGTTTCCCCGATGATTCTTTCGATTTGTATCATCTGAGTTGGAAAAAAAAACGAAGACAAAGTCAAGTGGACTCCTATAGAGGAGTGGCAACACCGCCATGTCGCCAGCTCGTTCTAGTTGCCACAGTGGTTGTTTGGTGGTGCACTATCCCTGATGTAACTTTTATTATTTTTTAGGATGGCTTGTATTTCTTATGAACCTTTTATAATAAACCCGAGTCCTGTTTGAAAAAAAGATATTGGTGTAAAATAATCTCAAAATTTTGCCCTAATAGCATCTAACTCTAATAAGAGAAAGTACACGTCATGAATTATCGCACAGAAAGCCCGCCTCACTGAAAAGCCGGAAGCTTCCCAACGAAGGAAAAGGAAAGCGTGACACACCCCGCATCATACAGATCAAACCTAGCGGCCGGCCACCTACAAATCATCTGCCCACACACCCCTCCGATTCCCCACTCCCCACCCCCAAAACAAATCCCCCAAATAAATTTTCAATCGTTGGTGGAACCCTAGATGCGGAGGGACTTGTAGACAAGGACGCCTCCTCCGACGGATCCTTCAGCTCGCTTCTTCCCCAGCGCCATGCATGCTTCAGAAGGTTCCCGCCGCCTATTGTCATCCTCCACCTCGACTTGTAATTTCTTATGAACCTTCATAACATATGTTTACATCGTCATCCCCCCTCCCCCGTGCCGCCATCATGCATGGTTCAAAAGGTTCACGTTGCCCGGCTCCATCCTCCAGTCCCACCTTGCATTTTATGTTTAGGATGACTTGTATTTTCTTATGAATCTTTATAATAGATCTGGGTCTTCTTTTGGAAAAACAATATTGCCGCAAAAAATCATCATTCGGTCTAATTTAAAAAATTTAATTATGAGAAAATAAACATCATGAATTATATCTCACCGAAAGGCTGAGCCGTTTCCACCTCATGGAAAGCCGAAAGCTTCGCGGACAAGGAAAAGAGAAGGAAAATGAGGAGGAAAAGGAAAGCGTAACCCACCCGGCATCAAACCACTTTTTTTCTTTACTTTTCTTCTTTCTTTTGTTTTTTCACAGCTTTTCCTTTCTTGATTTTGATTGGTTATCTTTCTATCTCTTTTTCTTTGAGTTTCTTTGTCCGTTTTGCAAGGGGTTTATTTTCTAACACAAGTATATTTTTCTTAGAACACATTATACATTTTTAGTGTACACATGAAATTTTGTTTTGATACACGTTGAACATTATTCAGTTATGTGATGTACATTTTATTTTTAGTACATGTTTTGAACGCTTTCTGAATACAAAGTCAACATTTTTTAAATACATTGGATTTTTGTTGTTAATAAAATTATTTGTAAACCTACGTGGAAACTTTTTGTACATTGGATGCAATTTTATTAATGTCACACCCATTTTTTTCAAACGTGAGAAAATTTCTTTAAAGTGTCACATACATTTATTAATGATAAAAAACATGCCTTTGTCCTACACATATTTTTTTTTACATTGTATAAACATTTCTCAGATAAAATCAAATATATTTTTGAGACGCAGGAACAATTTTTAAGAAATTTCTAGTCATCATCGACAAAGTCACGCTGATAGGTGCATCCGTATTGCACGTCATGCGTGCGCGAGTTGTATGGACAATCGCAAGGACAACCTCTTTCTTTTCTTTTTCTTTTTTGTTTCCCTGGATATTCTCTCGATTTGTATCATCTGAGTCCGAAGCAAAACAAAGACGAAGTCAAGCTCCTGTAGCGGAGCGGCAACAGTGCCACGTCGGCGGCTTGTTCTAGTTGCCCAGTTGTCGTTTGGTCGTGCAGTGTCCTTGATGTAAAGTTTATTCTTTTCTAGGATGGCTTGTATTACTTGAATTATGAGCGGCTCAGAACCTTTTATAATAGACCCGAGTCCATTTTGAAAAAAAGGATATTTGTGTAAAATAAACACGAAAATTTGGTCGAATATGATCTAACTCTAATATGATAAAGTATGCATCATGAATTATCTCATGGAAAGGCCATCATGCTGAAAAGCTGGAAGCTTCACAACGAAGGAAAAAGGAAAGCGTGACCCACCCCGCGTCAAACACATCATAACTAGCGGGCGGCCACCTACAAACCATTTGCCTACCCATCCGATTCCCCATTCCCCACCCCCAAAAAATTCTAATCGCCGATGGAACCCTAGATGCGGCGGGACATGTAGACGGGGACACTACCTACGATGGGTCCTTCAGCTTGCTTCTTCCCCACCGGTACGCATGCTTTAGAAGGTTCACGCCGCCCATTGTCATCCCCCATCTGTCCTTGTAATTTCTTATGAACCTTCATAACATATGTTTACAACATCATCCCCCCTCCCCCGGGCTGTCGTCACGCATGCTTCAAAAGGTTCATGTTGCCCGGTGCCATGCATCCTTCACACTTTGCATTTTATGTTAGGATGCCTTGTATTTTTTTTATCAATCTTTATAATAGATTTGGGACTTCTTTTGGAAAAAAATTGTCGCAAAAACATTAGCATTTGGTGGAATTTACAAATTTGAAATATGAGAACTAAAACCCATGAATTATATCTCACCGAAAGGCTGAGCAATTTCCACCTGGTGGAAAGCCGGAAGCTTCGCAGCAAGGGAAAAGAAAAGGAAAACAAGGAGGAAAAGGAAATCGTGACCCACCCCGCATCGAACCGCTTTTTTTCTTTACTTTTCTTCTTTCCTTTGTTTTTTCACAGATTTTTTCTCTCTCAATTATGATTGGTTTTCTTTCTATTTATTTTTCTTTGATTTTCTTTTTTGTTTCTTTATCTGATTTCAAAGGTTTTTTTAACAGAAGACTACTTTTCTTAGAACAGATTATACATTTACCTTTTATGTTTTGATACACATTGAGCATTATTCAATTACACATTGTACATTTTTATTTTCAGTACATGTTTTGAACACTTTCTGAATACAAAGTCATCTTTTCTTCAAATACATGTTGAACATTTTTTAATGTAACAATAATATATGTAAACCTACATGGACAATTTTACATTGGATGAATTTTGTTTAATGTCACACACATTTTTTTGAATCGTGAGATAATTTCTTTAAAGGGTCACATACATTTGTTAATAGTACAAAACATTTCTTTGTCCTACACAGATTTTTTTACATTGTATAAACATTTTTCAAAATTTTCTCATATATTGTTTTGAGACGCAAGAACACCGCCGCGTTGGGAGCTCATTCTAGTTGTGTCAATGGTATTTTGGTCGTGCAGTATCCTCGACGTAACTTTTATTATTTTTAAGGATGGCTTGTCTTTCTTGAATTACGAGAGGCTCGGACCCTTTTAGAATAGACCCGAGTCCTTTTTGGAAAAAAGGATATTGGTATGAAATAAACACAAAAATTTGGTCGAATGTGATCTAAATCTAATATGAGAAAGTACACATCATGAATTATCTCACGGAAAGACCACCTCACCGAAAAGCCGGAAGCTTCGCAACGAAGGAAAAGGAAAGCGTGACCCACCCCGCGTCAAGCACATCATAACTAGCGGGTGGCCACCTACAAACCATCTGCCCCCGCCCCGCTCTGATTCCCCACTCCCCACACCCAAAACAAATCCCCCAACAAAATTTCAATCGTCGGTGGAACCCTAGATCCGGCAGGACTTGTAGACAGGTACGCCACATTCGATGGATCCTTCAGCTCCCGCTCATTCCCCACCGCCATGCATGCTTCAGAAGATTCAGGGCCACCTGTTGTCATCCCCCGTATCTCCTTGTTATTTCTTACGAGCATCTATAACATATGTTTACAATGTTATCCCTCCTCCTCCGAGCCTAGGGATGAAAATGGAGTGGAAATTTTCCGCTTTTCCGGTGGAAAAATGAAAAGAGAGAGCAAATATGAAAAAGAAATCGAAAATTTATAAAACGGAAGTGGAAATGGAATTTTTTATGCGGAAACGGAAACCAAAACAGAACGTTGTTTTCCAGTGGAAAGACGTAGAAATGGAACTTTCTGTTTCGGTCAATATGAAATTTCTGTTTGATTATAGACCTATGGCTGCTTTGTAGCCCAACCACCAAATAACACACAATGACACAATGAGTAGAATGCATCATTTGAGGCCCAACTTCTACTACCAAACATGTACTCAACTTAACCCTATACGCAATTGTCCGGTACTACGAAAATACTATGCTAAGTTGCTTACATAATGATATTATTTGGTAACTATCTTAACAATTCATTAAATTCATTTTTTATGTCTCAATGGGTTTTTAAGTACCAGTCAAGGCCCACTTCTATTTCTGTGTCTTCTATGTATTGGCTCTGTGTCCGTTTCCAGTAGTATTTGTTTCTGTATTCATTTCTGGGGTTTCTGTATTCGTTTCCGCACCTGCAAAAATATATGAAAACAAATGTGGTTGCACTCAGTTTCGTCCGTCTCCACTCCGTTTTCATCCCTACCCGGGCCGCCGTCACGCACGCTTCAAAAGGTTCGCGTTGCCCGGCGCCATCCCCCTTCCCACCTTGCATTTTATGTTTAGTATGCCTTCCATTTTCTTATGAATCTTCATAATAGATCTGGGGCTTCTTTTGGAAAAAATATTGCTGCAAAAACATCAGCATTTGGTCGAATTTAAATTTTCTAAATATGACAAAATAAACATCATGAATTATATTTCACTGAAAGGCTGAGCCGTTTCCACCTCATGGAAAGTCAGAAGCTTCGCATCAAAGGAAAAGAAAAGGAAAACGAGGAGGAAAAGGAAACCGTGAACAACCCGCATCGAACCGCTTTTTTTCTTTACTTTCTTTCCATTGTTTTTTCAAGGTTTTTTTTTCATTCTCGAATTTGTTTGGTTTTCTTTCTCTCTCTTTTTCTTTGATTCTCTTTTTTGTTTCTTTTTCCATTTTGAAAGGGGTTTATTTTTTCAACACAAGTCTATTTTTCCTTAGAACACATTATATATTTTTAGTGTACACGTGATGTATAGTTTTGATATACATTGAACATTATTCAATTACATGATGTACATTTTTATTTTTAGTACATGTTTTGAACACTATCTAAATACAAACTCAACATTTTCCAAATACACGTTGATTTTTTTTCTGGTAATAAAAATATTTCTAAACCTATGTGGACAATTTTTGTACATTGGATGAATTTTTTTAATGTCACAAACATTTTTTTGAAATGTGAGAAATTTTCTTTGAAGTGTCACATACATTTGTTAATGGTACAAACATTTTTACACATATTTTTTTACATTGTATAAACATTTTTCAAAAGTTTCTCATATTTTTTTCGAGACAGGAATACTTTTTCAAAAATTTCTAATCATCATCGACAAAGTCAAGCTGATAGATGCATTTGTAATTGACGTCATGTGTGCACGAGTTGTACGGCGATCACGAGCACGCCCTCTTTCTCTTTTTTGTTTTTGTTTCCCCAATGATTCTTTCGATTTGTATCATCCGAGTCGGAAGCATAACAAAGACGAAGTCAAGCTAACCCCTGCTGAGAAGCGGCGACAGTGTCGCGCCGTGGCTCATTCTAGTTGCGACAATGGTCGTTTGGTGGTGCAGTGTCCTCGATGTAACGTTTATTCTTTTTTTAGGATGGCTTATATTGCTTGAATTACGAGAGGCTCGGAACCTCTTATAATAGATCAGAGTCCTTTTTGAAAAAAACCCGGATATTGGTATAAAATAAAACAAAAAAATTGGTGGAACATGATCTAACTCTAGTATGAGAAAGAACACATCATGAATTATCTCATGGAAAGGCCACCTCGTCGAAAAGCCGAAAGCTTCGCAATGAAGGAAAAGGAAAGTGTGGTCCTCCCCTCGTCAAACACATCATAACTAGCGGGCGGCCACTTATGAACTGTCTACCCCCATCCCCTCTGATTCCCCATTCCCCACCCCCAAAACAAATCCCTCCACCAAAATTTTCAATCATCGGTGGAAACCTGGATGTGGCGGGACTTGTAGACGGCGACGCCACCTCCGACGAATCCTTCGGCTTGCTTTTTCCCCACCGCCATGCATGCTTCAGAAGGTTCGCGCCGTCCATTGTCACCCCCCATCTCTCCCTGTAATTTCTTATGAACCTTCATAACATATGTTTAC
>NC_057795.1:29937602-29967669 GCF_018294505.1 Triticum aestivum | reverse complement strand
CCCTCGGGCCGCCTTCACGCAAGCTTCAAAAGGTTCGCGTATCCAGGTGCCATCTCCCCTTCCCACCCGATTCCCCACTCCCCACCCCAAAAACAAATCCCCCAACAAAATTTCTAATTGTCGGTGGAACCCTAGATGTGGCAGGACTTGTAGACGTGGACGCTACCTCTATGCATGCTTCAGAAGGTTCGCAACGCCCGCTTGTCATCCCCCATCTCTCATTTTAATTTCTTATGAACCTTCATAACATATGTTTACAACGCCATCCCCCCTCCCCCGGGCCACCGTCACGCATGTTTCAAAAGGTTCACGTTGCCCGGTGCCATCCATACTTCCCACCTTGCATTTTATGTTTAGGATGCCTTGTATTTTATTGTGAATCTTTATAATAGATTTGGGACTTCTTTTGGGAAAAATATTGTCGCAAAAACATCATCGTTTGGTCAAATTTACAAATTTTAAATATGAGAAAATAAACACCATGAATTATATCTCACCGATAGGCTGGGCCTTTCCACCTCGTAAGCTTCACAGCCAAGGAAAAGAAAAGGAAAACGAGGAGGAAAAGGAAAGCATGACCCACCCTGCATCGAGCTGCTTTCTTTCCTTTGTTTTTTTCACAACATTTTTTCTTTCTCCATTTTGATTGGTTTTGTTTCTCTCTCTTTCTCTTTGACTTTCTTTTTTTGTTTCTTTGTTTGTTTTCAAACGGATTTTTTTAGCACAAACCTATTTTTCTTAGAACAGATTATACATTTTAGTGTATGTTTTGATACATATTGAAAATTATTCAATTACACAATGCACATTTTTATTTTTAGTACATGTTTTGAATACAATTTGAATACAGAGTCAACATTTTTTTCAAATACAGGTTGAACATTTTTTCCCGGTAATAAAAATATATCTAAACCTACGATAGCCATTTCTTTATATTGGATGAATTTTGTTTATGTCACACACATTTTTTGAAAAAAATGAGAAAATTTCTTTAAAATGTCACATACATTTGTTAATGGCACAAAAAATTTCTTTGACCTACACAGATTTGTTTTACATTACATAAACATTTTACAAAACTTTCTCATATATCGTTTTGAGACGCAGGAACACTTTTTCAAATTTTTGTAATCATCATCAACAAAGTCAAGTTGATAGATTTATCTGTATTTGACGTCATGTGTCCGCGAGTTGTACGGACGATCGCGAGCACAACCTCTTTCTTTTCTTTTTCTTTTTATTTCCCTGATGATTCTTTTGATTAGTATCATGCTAGTCGGAAGCAAAACAAAGACGAAGTCAAGCTAACTCCTGTAGAGGATAGGCAACAACACCGCATCGGCGGCTCATTCTAGTTGCGTCAGTGGTCGTTTGGTGGTGCAGTGTCATCGATGTAACTTATATTCTTTTTAGGACGACTTGTATTTCTTGAATTACAAGAGGTTCGGACCCTTTTATAATAGAACAGAGTTATTTTTGGAAAAAGAGGATATTGGTGTAAACAAAACACGAAAATTGGTCAAATATGATCTAAATTTAATATGAGATATTACACATCATGAATTATTTCACAGAAAGGCCACCTCGCTGAAAAGCCGGAAGCTTCGCAATGAAGGAAAAGGAAAGCGTGACCCACCCTGCACCAAATACATCATAACTAGCAGGCCGCCACCTACAAACCATCTGCCTCAGCCCCACTCTGAAACCTCTAAAACAAATCCCCTCAACAAAATTTTCAATCGTCGGTGGAACCCTATAGATGCGGCGGGACTTGTAGACAGGGACACCACCTCCGACGGATTCTTCAGCTCACTTCTTCCCCACCACTATGCATGCTTCAGAATGTTCATGCTGCCTGTTGTCATCCCCCATCTCTCCTTGTAATTTCTTGCGAACATTGATAACATATGTTTACAACGTTATCCCTCCTCCCCCGGGCCACTGTCATGCACGCTTCAAAAGGTTCGCTTCGCCCGGCACCATCCCCCTTCCTACCTAGCATTTTATGTTTAGTATGGCTTGCATTTTCTTATGAATCTTTATAAGAGATCTGGGACTTCTTTTGGAAAAAAAATATTGCCGCAAAAACATCAGCATTTGGTCAAATTTACAAATTTTAAATATGAGAAATAAACATCATGAATTATATGTCACCCACAGGCTGAGCCGTCTTCACTTCACGGAAAGTCGGAAGCTTCACAACCAAGGAAAAGAAAAGAAAAACGAGGAGGAAAAGGAAAGTGTGACCCACCCCGCATCAACCCGCTTTTTTTCTTTACTTTTCTTCTTTCCATTGTTTTTTCAAAGTTTTTTTCTTTCTCGATTTTGATTGGTTTTCTTTCTCTCTCTTTCTCTTCGATTGTCTTTTTTGTTTCTTTATCCGTTTTGAAAGTGGTTTATTTTTTTAACAGAAGTATATTTTTCTGAGAAACATTATACATTTTTAGTGTACACGTTGAAAGTTATTCAATTACAAGATGTACACTTTTATTTTTAGTACATGTTTTGAACACTATCTGAATACAAACTCAACATTTTTCAAATACACGTTGATTTTTTTTCCTGCTAAAAAATATATTTCTAAGCCTCCGTGGACCTTTTTTGTACATTTGATGAATTTTTTAATGTCACACACATTTTTTTGAAACATAAGAAATTTTCTTTGACATGTCACATACATTTGTTAATGGCACAGATCATGAGTTATCTCACGGAAAGGCCACCTCACTGAAAAGCGTAAGCTTCACAACGAAAGGAATGGAAAGCGTGAGCCAGCCACGTCAAACACATCATAACTAGTGGGCGGCCACCTACAAACCATCTGCCCCCGCCCCCTCCGATTCCCGACTCCCCACCCCCAAAACAAATCCTCCCAACAAAATTTTCAATTGTTGGTGGAACCCTAGATGCGGCGGGACTTGTAGACGGGGACGCCCGACGGATCCTTCAGCTTGCTTTTTCCCCACCACCACGCATGATTCAGAAGGTTCGCACTGCCCATTGTCATCCCCCATCTCTTCTTGTAATTTCATATGAACCTTCATAACATATGTTTACAGCGTCACCCCCCTCCCCCAGGCCGCCATCACGCACGCTTCTAAAGCTTCGCTAGCCCGACGACATCCACTTCCCACCTTGCATTTTATGTTTAGGATGCCTTTTTTTTATGAATCTTTATAATAGACCTAGGACTTCTTTTGAAAAAAAATATTGCCACTAAAACATCAGCATTTGCACGAATTTATAAATTTTATATATGAGAAAATAAACATCATGAATTATATCTCCCCGAAAGGCTGAGCCGTTTCCACCTTAAGGAAAGCCGGAAGCTTCGCAGGCAAGGAAAAGAAAAGGAAAACGAGGAGGAAAGGAAAAGCATGACCCACCCCGCATCAAACCGCTTTTTTTCTTAACTTTTCTTCTTCACATCATTTTGAAAATTTTTTATCTTTCGTGATCTTTATTGGTTTCTTTCTTTCTTGTTCTCTGATTTTATTTTTTGTTTCATTGTCGGTTTTGAAAGGGCTTTATTTTTTAACAAAAGTCTATTTTTCTTAGAACACATTATAGATTTTTAGTGTACACGTGAAATATAGTTTTGATACACGTTGAATATCATTCAATTACATGATGTACATTTTTATTTTTAGTACATGTTTTGAACACTATCTGAATAAAAAGTCTACATTTTTTCAAATACACGTTCACATTTTTCTCTGGTAATAAAAGTATTTCTATGGCTACATGTACATTTTTTGTACATTGGATGAATTTTTTAATGTCACACACATTTGCTTGAAACGTGAGAAATTTTCTTTAAAGTTTCACATATATTTGTTAATGGTACAAAACATTTCTTTTTCCTACACATAATTTTTGTACATTGTATAAACATTTTTCAAAATTTTCTCATATATTTTCTTGAGACGCAGGAACACTTTTTAAAAATTTCTAATCATCATCGATAAATTCAAGCTGACAGATGCATCCGCATTTGACGTCATGCATCCGCGAATTATACGGATGATTGCGAGCACGACTTCTTTCTTATTTTTTTTTGTTTCCCCGATGATTCTTTCGATTTGTGTCGTGCGAGTCTGAAGCATTACAAAGACGAAGTCAAGCTAACTCCTGTAGAGGAGTGGCAAGAGCGCCGCATCGGCGGCTTGTTCTAGTTGTGGCGGCGGTTGTTTGGTGTTGCAGTGTCCTTGATGTAACTTCTATTCGTTTTTAGGATGACTTGTATTTCTTGAATTAGGAGAGGCTCGGAACCTTTTATAATAGACCCAAATCCTTTTTGAAAAAAGGGTATTGGTGTAAAATAAACACAAAAATTTGGTCAAATATGATCTAACTCTAATATGAGAAAGTGCACATCATGAATTATCTCACAGAAAGGCCACCTCGCCGAAAAGCCGGAAGCTTCGAAGGGAGGAAAAGGAAAGTGAAAGGGCTAGTTATCGACTAGAGGGGGGGGGGGAATAGGCGACTTTTATGAAAGTCTTCAAAACAAGGGAGTTTCAAAGACAAACAATAGAAACAACACTATTCGAATGCAGTGGAAGGTAGACTACAATAGACAAGCCATAGTCAAGTATTCAATAAAGTGAAAGCACGAAGACTATTAGCATCTAGGTAGTACGGATCAGGAGGGAAGATAGTATGAAGCCAATCAGATCAGGTAGTCACACAGTGAAGTCAAACAGATAATGCAAGCAGACAATGACTTCATGAAGACAAACTGTAAGTAGAGAGAAGTGAGAGATAGAACCAGTAGAATCAGGAGGACAGGGATTTGTTCGAACAGTTCCAGTTGCTGTGACAACTGTACGTCTGATTAGGGAGGCTGAGATTCAACTCAGAAGACCGCGTCTTCACCTTATTCCCCTTGAGATAAGGACACCTAGTCCCCGCCCAATCACTCTGGTAAGTATTCAAGGTAGACTTCCAAACCTTCACAGACTTCGTTCACCGGCAATCCACAGTGACTCTTGGATGCTCAGAACATGACGCCTAACCGGCTAGAGGATTCACAGTCCTCAAGTGTAACGAGTCTTCAGATCACGCGGACAGAAAGACTTCAGTGATACCAAACATTCATTGGGCTCTGGGTGATTTGGGCTTTGTTCTTGCAAGGATTCTCTCTCAAAAGCTTCGGAGGTGGGTTGCTCTCAAACGACAAAAACCGTATCTAACTCTGAGCAGCCTCCAATTTATGGTGTAGGGGGTGGGCTATTTATAGCCACGGGCAACCCGACCTGATTTCTCCGAAATGACCCTGGGTCACTAAGGAACTGACACGTGTCGCAACGGTCAGATTTCAAACACACGTGGCAGCTTAACTTGGGCTACAAGTAAAGCTAACTTATTCGACTCTGGATAAGATTTTCTCTCATTGCCTTCGCTCGAAGAAATAGGATTTGGTTGAGCATCACTTCAGTCACTCTGACTTTGTTCACTTGGACCCCACTTAACAGCGCGGTGGTTCCTATGACTCAACAAAGAAGAAGGGAAACAACGAAACAAGTAAGTCTTCACGCTCCATAGTGTTCAGACATTGTCTTCACATGTCATAGTCTTCAACGTGATTAGCTTCACAGACCACCATTGTCTTCAATGTCTTCACACATTTTTAGGGGTCATCTCCGGTAGGTAAACCGAATTAATGAGAGACTACTACCTATGTTGTCCTGCAATTCTCACAAACACATTAGTCCCTCAACCAGGTTTGTCGTCAATACTCCAAAACTAACTAGGGGTGGCACTAGATGCACTTACAATCTCCCCCTTTTTGGTGATTGATGACAAACTGGTTGAAGTTTTCAACGGGGTAAAATTATGTGAAAATGTAAGGAATTAAGGCATTGTCTTCATAAGTGGCAAAAGGCTCCCCCTGAAGATGTGCATATAAATGTTTTGCGTTGGAATGCAAATGCACATGGCAGGTTGTAATTGTGGAGATCCTCTTCAACATATGAAGACAATACATCATGCATGTACAAATATACAAGAATAATGACATGCATAATGAAAAAATGGACGTCTGCGAAATGACTTCATGCGGGATTTATCATCGCACATGCGGAATTTATCGTCGCATCACAGAATAGCATAAAAAGTAGTAGACGACCATCAGGTTTAAGTGTTACAACTCAAAGAACCAAATGTATTAAAAACGAGAGTTGTAAACACTAGGCAAAAGTATAGAAACCACCCATATGGACCCGCTTGAAGACTATCAACATATGCTTCTCCCCCTTTTGTCAGTAAGGACCAAAAAGGTTTGAAGACATAGTCGCTACTCGTTCCCATGAGGAGTAGGTGAAGCAGTAGGATCGTCGTTTAGGTTTGGTGGTGCAGAAGAACTTGGTGCAGTGTCGATACGCGCTGATGTTGGCGGTGGTGAAGTAGCATCATCGGCTTCATCAATAACTCTGGCATTTACCGTGGTTGCGGACGAAGAGTACTCTGAGTCTTCAAGAGATGGGGTTCGACGTAGAATAGCATTCCTTGGAGGAGTGGAGTCAAACTTGAATCTTTCGGTGAAGCCATCATCTTGGAGATCAGCTTCAGCACTTAGCAATGTCAAACTCTTCCAAGTCCTCCGACTGGTTTCATGAGTGACAAATGCATTCTTGGTGGCAAGATTGCGAATGCGATTGACACCCACAAAGAGGCTTTGCATTTGTCGTTTAAGCCAGAAATGATGCTTGTCTTGTTTCTAATGCGGGGCCACAAGAAGCTCTCGGTCATTGAGCACACGGGATCGCTTGCGAGGCCTTGGAGCAATGGTGCTTTCTGTGGCTTCAGTACGTGCACGACGAGTGTTGCCGGCCAATGGATAGACACGAGAAGCAGCCTGAACACCTTCAACATCCTGAGAGAAACTCTGACGATCTGCATTGTGAAGATATAGCGCTTCCTTTGCAGGCTCTGGGTAAATGGCTTCGACTGACATATCAACCTATGGCAGGAAGATAATATGGTTGCGAGCAGAGGGCTGATAGTTAACAGCAGAGTGCAGCTTGATCAGACACATAATCCAAGGAGCATAAAATTTCAGATCAAAAATGTCAGAGCCAGATGCAGCAAACTGGCGAATGAAGAAATCATGAGTATTGAAGCCTTTTCCATTGAGAATGTGGAAGACCAATGTCTTCATTGCACCTTCTAGCTTTGCGGAGGAGGAATGCCCTTTGATGGGCCATAGAGTTCGCCTTATGATATGTTAGATGGTGCGGGGCAGATACTCTAGGTCTTCAACAAAGAATTCCTTTGGATATTCAGCGTCATGTGGCAGTGGTTTCATCATGCTCAACATTTGGCTCATGTTGGGCTCGGGCTTCTGAAAGATGCTTTCCACAGCATTGCGGTGAAGCTGACAACTAGGTTCATACAGTTCGCCTGGAGTGGACAGGCCGGTAAGCTCAGTGAGATCAAAGGCTTTGGCTTCATGATGAACATTGCCTGTCATCCACTCAAGGACCCATGTCGTTGTATCCCTGTTGTAGCTGCGAATGTGGAGGGTTGCATAGATTGCAGTAGAAGCTCTTCATTCCAATGTTCCTTGTCGGTGACAAACTGCAGAGGGCCAGCATCGCGAAAGCAGTCAAGGGCATCTTCTAGACAGGGCAGGCCAGCAATGGCTTTAGTGTCCAGACGCATATGAGGAAATATGCGCTCCTGATTGTATAGAATACATGAGTAGTAGCTGCACTGCTTATAGCTCAGAACCGATCTGATGATATTCTTGGCTTGGAATATGGGTTCTTGGCAGTATCGAAGAAGGTGTTGTGTGCAATGAAGCCATTGACATTGAATGAGCCTGGTGCTGATGCAGTACCTGGGAACCTTGGCAGCCTTGGTTTTGGCTTCTGAACCTGAGGCATGTGCTCCACATGATAGTCAAACTGAGGTCCGGGAGCAGGCGGAGGAACCAGAACTAGCCATCTTACAGGAACAAGCTCGCCTTGGCAGAATGCATGCTCAATGGTGTGGGGCCTTGGAGGCGGAACAGGAGCAGTGGAATTAGCAGAGGCGTCAGGCTGTACAGTTGTTGCAGGTGCATCAGTGGCTTCAAGCACAATGTTCATCTCAGGCGCCACATTGTCTTCAGCCATGACAACGTCATTGGCTTCAGTAGCGTTGTTGGTGGCCGCCTTAGGATTCTCAACCTCCACTTGAGTAGCTGGAGGGTTCGGCACAGACACGTTCTCTTCGAGAACAACTTCTTGAGTGGTAGGGGGAGTAGCAACATGCTCTTCTTCTTCTCTTTCATCGGCTGCTGCAGCCGGAATCTCTTCAGAAGCATTATCTTCGGACACATGAACTGTCACAGAAGGATTGTCTTCAGGGAACACTTGATGTGCCACTGAGCTGGACTGGTGTGAATCTTCTTCTGTGATGGTTGTCATGGAGACCGAGGGCCTCTGGCCTTTGCGAAGCATTGAAACACGGGCGACGCTTTTGGTGATGGTGTGGTCTCCATGTAATTGCCGTCATTGACAATTGGACGAGGACCTTGCGTTGGTGAAGGACAGGGTGTACTTGGTGAATCTTGACTTGGAGTTACTGGTTGGGGGCGATCATCCCACGAGGCATCTTGAGAGATTGGTGTCAAAGGATGACCAATAATGATGAGCTCGCTGTTCGTGAGAACAGGCGATGATACCGTTGGGCGCTGGATCTGAGGAAGGACTTCGTCATCTTCTACATTGTCTTGGGGACCAATGTCTTCAGTCGCAATGGGGTCAACGACTGGAACTTCTTGAGCTTCAGGAGCCTCTGTGGAAGCAGGCTCATGAACAATCAAGTGACGCTCTTGATTTGCAGATGGAGGGGAGCAAAAGCAATGGGCTCGACAACAAGGGGCTCTTTGGGAGCAGCCCAATCTCTCTTCTTGGTCTTCCTCTTCTTGGGGGGTGGTGCATCATCAGTGGTTCTCTTGATTTTCCGCTTCCTGGCTTCTGCTTCAGCTCCCTTGGTTTTCTTCTGTTCTGAAGCCACTGTGGGGACCTTAGGCTTCAAGCCTGTCATGCTGGCAGGGAAGACAATGTGAGGTTCTTCCCGCCTTGGAGCTTCAGTTGAGGCCACAGTAGACTTCTTCTTCTTTTTGGCAGCCATCTTGGGGTCAATGCCTGGACGCCCAAGTGCCTTGCGCTTTTTAGCTTCGTTGTAAGCCTAAACATACTTGGCAGCAAGATTCTTCATGTGTTCTCTTGAGCCTTTGGCTTCTTCACGCTTCCTGCGAAATGCTTCCTTGAGGTCATTCAGCATCAGCTTGAATTGCTGAACATCAACCACACTAAGCTTGGCCACATGCTTCTTGAACTGCGCCTTCTCAAAATCTATCTTGTTCTTCAATTCAACAATTCGCTAGGCCAGAGCCAGCTCAGGAGCAATTGCGCCTTGGAAGGCGACGCTGATGCCAATGGGGAGTTGAAGATCATCAAAACTGAGATCTTGATTGTCGAACCACTCATCAATGAAATTATCCAAGATGTTCCCATCGAAGAGGGGCAGATCATTGAAGATCTCTGCCTCTTGCTTGCTCTTTATCAGCTGTTCAAGAGCATCCTCACCAAATTCTTCATCTGAAGACAGATCAATGGCTTCAGTTTCGTTCCTCAGAACGGCAGCTGGTGTTAGTGCTTGACTGGATTTCTGAACAGTTTTCTTCTGTGGCTTCTCGCACTTCTTGGAGATGCGAGAGAGATCTTCAGAGGTGTTACTGGGAGCAGGAGGGGCAGTTGCCAATGGCTTCACTCGAGAAGCCTTTGGTGTAGCAGTTGGTTTGGAAGCCTTAGCTTTCTTCCGCTTCTGCGGCTTAGGAGGAGGAGCTGGAGCCTCATCAGTGTCAGCACCATCATTAGAATGATCCACTTTTACACCTTGGACAGCAATGTGTGTGATGAGGCCTGCAAGGTTGTAGAAGGGGCCAATCCTGTTCTCATTGGCTTCACGGGTGCCATCATCCCGAGGTGAAGAAGGACCAGGGTTCAAGTCAAGTCCTAAAGCCTTCTTGTTCTTCACAGCTGAGTCTTTGGCGAGCTGGTAGTTGCGCTTGAACAGATGGTCTTCACGGCACCACAGCAGAGAAGAAGGGTCAGCATTCTCTGGCTGCGGTCCGCAAATCATGCACGGATAGAATTCTCGTTAAATGGCTTCAGGAAGGGACTGGGGTTGAAGATTTTTGTACACAATATCTCCCCAGGGTCCTTTGATGGCATTCTTCTCTGCATACTCTTCTGTGACGAAGCGGTACTTGAACCATTCCTCTGCCCAATATCTTCGAATCCACTAGATTCGATTCTTGCGACTTGTATAGGTTTCCTCAGGGTCTGTTTTGTACAGCTCGTGCAAATCTGGAGGCAAATCCTTGGAGGTGTTCCCACGGCACTGTCTGCCTCCCTTTCTTGCTGATTTCTCAGTGGCCATGAAGCTTAATCAGAAAGGCTTCAGTACTTGCAAGGGCTTCAAACGGCTGGTCAGACAAGAACTGGCTTCAGGTGAATTGATGTGACTCTGTAAGAATTCTGCAAACAAATAGAGACTATGAGAACCAAGGGATTCTCCCATGGACATGTACCTATGACAGCATTATAGGTGCGAGGGAAGGGGAAGAGGTCATATGCATTCTCAGAAGATTTTGAAGATAAATCAGTTTGAACACATTGACCTCATAACACGAAGACATTCACTTATTTGACGTGAGTTGGTTCCAGAGTTGTACGAATCCAAGAATAAGTACAAGTGAGGAATCTATCTTGTAACAAAATATAAGTGAATAGACTAGGAAGAGTATGAGACGCAGAAGGAGATAGATTCAACTTGGAGATCTAGAAACCACTTTTGGTAAAGAAGGATGAATCTATCAGATCAAAAAGATAGTAAAAAGTGAAATTTAATTACCACACGAAGAACTGCTAGACAGAGCGAAGTTAGGGGCTGAGCAGTTCGATCTTCCGTTCCCTAACTTGGCGACGGAGGACACCTACAACGATGGCGGAGAGGACGAGGTCCGCGGCCGGCGTGAGGACGGCGTCGGAGAAGTCGCGGTAGCTAAGCGCTTCGTCGCCGGTGTCGTCGAGAGCTAGCGGAGGCGCTAGGGTTTGTGAGAGGTGGCGAGAAGAATTTTTGACCGAGACGAGACGGGTATTTATAAGGAAAGAGAAGGCACAACACAATTACGCAGGTGCCCCTGGCGGTTCACATCTGACGTACATGTGGCAAGCATGCAACACCTTGGAAGTTGTTCCATGTTCCCACGCACGCCTGGATTGTCGGGGTGGTCGTTCTGAATTCTCCGGGTTTCAGGCAAAAAGGATATAGCATTAAAAACAGATGTTAATGTTTGTCAGGTTGACTTCAGCTGGCAAGGTCTCAGTGAAGACAATCGACATTTTTCAATAGAATGCATATGATTTGGACAGATAGAGTTGAGGTAAAAGCATATATAGGTTAGGGTCCAATCACATTCACTTAGATCAAAAGATTCAACAAGAAGTAATAGCTATAAGTGAATGTTGTAGAGGACAGAACACAAGTAATATATAACTAGTTTAAGACCAAATTAACCTGATGAAGATAAACTTGAATACAAGTCAGGGATGAAGAAAAATCAATTATGAAGACTTTACAGTCATAACGCCAAGAGAAACACTTCAAACAAAAGTTTGGTGGTGGAGTTACCCACCGTATAGGAAGTATTAGACCTAGACACGACGCACAATTATCGTGGCGCTCCGAAGTCAAATTTTGCATTAATGTATTCACACTTAGAGTGTATGTCTTCATTGATTGAAGATATACGTTACTTTGTGTGTTGCACATCTAAGTCATCAAAATGCATAAGTGTTAAGATGTGTGTCCAATTCACATGACATTTGAGGATTCCAAGATATTTAGCTCACACCACAACTTGCAAAACCTTTTCTCATCCAAGGGCTTTGTGAAGATATCAGTCAATTGCTCTTCAGTGTTCACATGAATGATATCAATATCTTCCTTCATTACATGATCTCTGAGAAAGTGATGATGAATCTCAATGTGCTTTGTCTTCGAGTGCTGAACTGGGTTGTTGGCAATCTTGATGGCACTCTCATTATCGCAGTAGAGAGGCACATTCTTCAGGTGTATACCATAGTCCTTGAGAGTTTGCTTCATCCAGAGAAGCTGAGCATAGCAAGATGCAGCAGCAATGTATTCAGATTCAGAAGTGGAGAGAGATACACAGTTCTGTTTCTGTGAAGACCAACAGACAAGTGATCGTCCCAGAAAGTGGCATGTGCCTAATGTGGACTTGTGATCAACCTTGTCACCAGCATAATCAGCATCTGGGAATCCAACTAGATCAAACTCTGAGCCCTTTGGATACCATAATCCTAGTGTTGGGGTGTAAGCCAAATATCAAAGAATTTGCTTCACAGCTAAGTGATTACTTTGGTGCCGCTTGGAATCGGGCACACATGCAAACACTAAGCATTATATCTGGCCTAGATGCACATAAATAAAGCAAAGAACCAATCATGGAGCGGTATACCTTTTGATCGAACTCTTTACCATTGTCATCGGGACCCAGATGACTTTTGGTTGGCATTGGCATCGTGAATCCTTTGCAGTCTTGCATTCCAAACTTCTTCAGGCAATCTTTGAGATATTTTTTTGAGATATGAATATACCATTGCGTTGTTGTTGAATTTGGAGACCCAGAAAGAACTTCAGTTCACCCATCATGGACATCTGATATTGCTCTTGCATCATGTGACCAAACTCATCATTGTACTTCTTGTTGTTGCAGCCGAAGATAATGTCATCCACATAGATTTGGCACACAAACAGTTCACCATTATATGTCTTCGTGAAGAGAGTAGGATCTAGTGAACCAGGTTTGAAGCCTTTGCTCTTCAGGAAGTCTTTGAGCGTGTCACCAAGCACGAGGGGCTTGTTTGAGGCCATACGGTGCCTTGTTGAGCTTGTATACCATATCAGGATGTTTTGGATCTTCAAAGCCAGGAGGTTGTGCAACATATACTTCTTCTTCTATCTTTCCATTGAGAAAAGCACTCTTCACATCCATTTGATACAGAAGGATGTTGTGATGATTTGCCTAGGCTAGCAGTATGCGAATGGCTTCAAGCCTTGCCACCGGAGCAAATGTTTCATCGAAGTCTATTCCTTCCAATTGAGTGTAACCTTGTGCAACAAGACGAGCTTTGTTTCTGACCACTTGACCATGCTCATCTTGCTTGTTGCGATATATCCATTTGGTGCCAATGATATTGTGCTTCCGAGGATCAGGACGCTTGACCAGTTCCCACACATTATTCAACTCAAACTGTTGAAGCTATTCTTGCATAGCTTGAATCCATTCAGGTTCCATAAAGGCTTCGGTGACTTTCTTGGGTTCTGAGATTGAGACGAATGCAAAATGTCCACAGAAATTGGTGAGTTGTGTTGCTCTTTGTGTGGCTCTTGAATGAGTGAGTGGACCAGGTGCATTGAGGCTATCGATCATCTTCTCAATCTGTACTTCATTTGCAACACGAGGATGAGCAGGACGAAGATTTTGCTCATTCTGATCAATGTCAACTTTTGGAGGATTATCTTTAGGTTGAGCATTGTCTTCAGGTTGAGTGGATGCAGAAATGATCAGTTCTTCTTCAGTCTGATTCTCAGAGGGTATGATTTCTCCAGTTCCCATTTGCTTGATTGACTCGCTAGGGGATAATTCATCTAGCACATTTGGCAGGTGCTCTCTTTGCGAGCCGTTAGTCTCATCGAACCACACATCCATAGTTTCAACCACTTTATAGTGAAAGAGGTTGAAGACTCTGTAGGAGTGCGAATCCTTTCCGTAACCAAGCATAAAACCTTCATGTGCTTTTGGTGCAAATTTGGAAGTGTGATGTGGATCCTTGATCCAACACTTAGCACCAAATACTCTGAAGTAAATTACATTTGGCTTCTTACCAGTTAGGAGCTCATAGGAGGTTTTCTTCAGAAGCTTGTGAAGATAAACACGGTTGACGACATGGCATGCAGTATCAATGGCTTCAGGGCAGAACTTCCGTGGAGTCTTGTACTCATCAAGCATCGTTCGTGCCATCTCAATAAGAGTTCTGTTCTTGCGCTCCGCGATGCCATTCTGCTGAGGTGTGTAAGGAGCAGAGAACTCATGAGTGATACCCATGGTATCCAGGAAGAGGTCGAAGCCAGTGTTCTTGAACTTAGTGCCATTGTCGCTTCTGATGTGCTTGATCTTGATGCCATAGTTCGTCATGGCACGATTGGCAAAGCGTCTGAAGACATCCTGCACTTCAGTCTTGTATAGGATTATATGCACCCAAGTATATCGAGAGTAATCATCAACAATGACGAAGCCATAGAGACAAGTAGTAGCATTGAGAGTAGAGTAGTGAGTAGGGCCAAATAAGTCCATGTGCAGCAGCTCGAAGGGTTGAGATGTGGTCATGATTGTCTTCGAGGGATGCTTGGCTCTTGTCATCTTTCTGGCTTCGCAGGCACCACACAGATGATCCTTCTTGAACTTGACGCCTTTGATGCCCACAACATGCTTCTTCTTCGCGAGAGTGTGCAAGTTCCTCATGCCAGCATGCCCTAGCCTTCGATGCCAAAGCCAGCATTCTGAAGCTTTTGCTAGAAGACATACTACCATCTGTGGTCCTGCTGAGAAATCTACCATATATAGATCATCTTTTTGATATCCTTGAAAGACTAGAGACTTGTCAGATTCCATCAGTACAAGGCAGTGATATTTTCCAAATAGCACAATCATGTTTAAGTCACAAAGCATTGAGACAAACATTAAGTTGAAACCAAGGGATTCAACAAGCATCACTTTATCCATGTGCTGATCCCTTGATATTGCAACTCTACCTAGACCCAATACCTTGCTTTTACCAGTGTCAGCAAATGTGATGTGGCTCTTGTCTGATGGACGTAGCATTGAATTCATCAGAAGACTTCAATCGCCAATCATGTGATTAGTGCATCCACTGTCCATAATCCATTCTGAAGCACGAGGTGTCGTAGCCTACAGTGCAGTTTGGGGGATAGGCTTCACCAAGCGAGTTGTGAAGCAGAAACATTTGACGAACAAGTGTAACATGGAAATTCAGGTCTTGGTTAGGATAGTTAGGATGAGTGTCAAGGAAATTTGGAGTGAAATACATAGTAAGACCATTTGGGCATTTTATCTTGCGCCCTACAAGGTTTTTAAGGTCTCCAGCATTAGCTTTGGACACCTTTGATTTCCGGCTAGAGACCTTTCCCTGCAAAAGAGACTTAAGTTTTCTTAACCACCCACATCTTCAGGGGTGGCTTAGAAGCAATGAGTCTAAGTGCAGCATCTGAGAATTTTGGCTTCGGAGCCCTAGTAAATAGCCTTGCAGGGGGTGAATAATACTCATATGAATAAGAAGAAAAGTTCTTGGTTCTATGAACATAGCGGTTTAATGAAACACACTCATATTCATGGGTCTGAGTATGATTTTCCTGCAAAACTGTCGGGGGTTGGGTGCGACATATGCCAAAGGATGGCTTATCATGGTGGGAGCGAGTATAACATCGCTGGTGCCTGGAAGCGGGATAAGGCATAGACACGTATGCTGGCGAACTTTACCCAGGTTGGGGACTCTCCGTGGAGATAATACCCCTACTCCTGCTCTGCGAGGTCTCTGCATGATCACTAAGGCACTAGTGATACAAGGTGCACCTTGAGCTGTGACTAGAGGTAGGAGAAGGCAGGGCTAGCTCTCTCCTGCTCTAAGGAAGTGGCTAGTTCTATCAGAGTGGGAACCCTTTGTATGGGTGTCCTGGGGGGTTTATATAGGCTACCCCCAGGGGTACAACGGTAATTTGGCCGGCTGCTGGGCCCGGCTGTCAGCGTCTCCGGCCTCCGGCTTCTCCGCTGGCTACTGGGGCCCACCGCCTGGTGGGCCCCGCTGACTGGTTGGCAGCTGCTCACTGTAGCCGTGCCGCTTATGACGAGGGCTTGGTCATCTCATCATGGCTACAGTCCCGCCGCCTGGCGGGAGGTCACTGTAGCCACACCTGGTCTCATTAGGTTAATGGCATGCTTGCCTCGGGGCAAGGGTCGGCCGCCTGCTGGAGGCCGACCCTCCCCAAGTTCGTCTGGCTGGGCATCCGCCGTCTTTTTTGGTGTCACTGCCTGATAGGGCCCGTGGCCAGCAGGCCGTATCGACAGGTCGTCATGGGGAACAGGGCTCCGCCTGCTCGGAGTGACGTTAGGGGGGCATGGCACAGTGCCACGCCGTGCGGAGATCTCCGCGTGTACGGGGCAGTGTAGCCATGCCCATCCCGGGATTCGGGGGCGAGGGGCTTCACTGTAGCCACGCTCTATCTTGTACTCTTGATGGGGGCCCAGATATTCTGAGGGCGCGAGGGGCCGCCTGCCTGATGCCGCCCTCTCTAGAGGCCGGCTGGCTGGAGCCGGCCTCTCGTAGTGTTGTTGGCTGGTGGTTGGCCGCCCTCTGGTGGCTGGTTGTCGAGTTAGCCGGCCCCCGAAGGGCGGAGCTTCAGCATGGGGCTCAGCAAGGCGGATCTAGCCCAAATTCTTGATGAATCATGGGACCCGGGTGAGGCTACCCGTGGCCCATTACTCCGACAGTAGTCCCCGAAGCCAGTGAGCGTTGTGGTCGCGGGGCCACGAAGTCTAAGCGGCTTCCCCCCTCTCCGACCTCCAGGAAAATGTTTTGATCTGTCTTGCGGCGCGCCGGCCTCTTGAGGCCGGCTTTGACAAGGCGGGATTCATGGCCAATTTTGAACTTCAAGGCGGGAAAACAGGTGGCGTGCCTGCTAAGCCTCCCAGGGCCGCCGCCCGCCATGGACGTGCCATGCGGCGCACGCGAGCCCGGCCAGCCTGCCATCCCACGCCCCTGATGGAACGTGACAGCGGGCTGGGCCCGCCACTACCGTGCCTTGGTATCTGGGGGGATCCGCTGTGCCAAGGGGGGCGGTTGCGATTCCCACGATCGCACGAGGCGTGGTGAATGCGCGCGGTAAATGGGGGGTCGTGGGGTCGTGGGCGCAGTTAATCCCACGACCCACGCCCCGCCCCCTTGGCTTCGTAGCCCAAGGGCTATAAGTAGGGGGAGGGAGGGGTGCGGCAAAGCTCGCGCACCCCCTCCCACTCTTTCTTCTTCCTCTGCTCTCTCCTCCACTGCCGCGGTCGCTGTTCTGCGCTTGTCCTGGTGCTGCCGCCGCCACCGCGCCCTTGCTCCTCTCGCAGCTCTGCTCAAAGCCATGGGGCGCGAGAAAGGCAGCGACTGGGTCGGCTCGACGGTCATCGAAGACCACATCACTTTCCTCCGGGACACGCGCCGGATGCCCAACGCGACATTCTTCAAGGCAAGGGTGCCACCGGAGGCGGAGATCTCGCCGGCGCCGAGGGGGAATGAGCGAGTCGTCTTCTGCTCGCACTTCCTCCGTTGCTTCCGCCTTTCGGTGAGCGGCTTCCTCCGCTCTTTCCTCGACTTCAACCACCTCCAACCTCATTACCTCACTCCCAACACCGTGACTCTACTCTCCGCCTTCGTCACGGCATGCGAGGGCTACATCGGCATCCTCCCCACACTCGAGTTGTGGGGAGCATTCTTCTATGGGAAGCTTGGCACCTCTGCCAAGGAGACGGCGGCCGAGTGCGGCGGGTTCATCGCCGTGCACCAGCCGGCGAAACGAAAGGCCTTCCCCGTCGTCAAGCTGCCACAGTCTGTAAAGATGTGGCAGCGATCTTACTTCTATGTCGAGAAATTCGACCCGGCCGTCGACTTCATCAACCCGCCGGCTGACGTCTACTACGCAACCTTCTTCTTGTAGACGTTGTTGGGCCTGCAAGTGCACAGGTCTGTAGGACAGTAGCAAATTCCCTCAAGTGGATGACCTAAGGTTTATCAATCCGTAGGAGGCGTAGGATGAAGATGGTCTCTCTCAAACAACCCTGCAACCAAATAACAAAGATTCTCTTGTGTCCCCAACACACCCAATACAATGGTAAATTGTATAGGTGCACTAGTTCGATAAAGAGATGGTGATACAAGTGCAATATGGATAGTAGATAAAGGTATTTGTAATCTGAAATTATAAAAACAGCAAGGTAACTAATGGCAAAAGTGAGCGTAAACGGTATTGCAATGGTAGGAAACAAGGCCTAGGGTTCATACTTTCACTAGTGCAAGTTCTCTCAACAATAATAACATAGATAGATCATATAACAATCCCTCAACATGCAACAAAGAGTCACTCCAAAGCCACTAATAGCAGAGAACAAACGAAGAGATTATGGTAGGGTACGAAACCACCTCAAAGCTATTCTTTCCGATCAATCTATTCAAGAGTTCGTACTAGAATAACACCTTAAGACACAAATCACCAAAAACCCTAATGTCACCTAGATACTCCATTGTCACCTCAAGTATCCGTGGGCATGATTATACGATATGCATCACACAATCTCAGATTCATCTATTCAACCAACACAAAGTACTTCAAAGAGTGTCCCAAAGTTTCTACCGGAGAGTCAAGAACGTGTGCCAACCCCTATGCATAGGTTCATGGGCAGAACCCGCAAGTTGGTCACCAAAACATACATCAAGTGGCACATGATATCCCATTGTCACCACAGATAAGCACGGCAAGACATACATCAGGTGTTCTCATAAAAGACTCAATCCGACAAGATAACTTCAAAGGGAAAACTCAATTCATCACAAGAGAGTAGGGGGGAGGAACATCATAAGATCCAACTATAATAGCAAAGATTGGGATACATCAAGATCGTGCCATAGACGGAACATGAGAGAGAACATGAGAAAGAGAGATCAAACACATAGCTACTGGTACATACCCTCAGCCACGAGGGTGAACTACTCCCTCCTCATCATGGATAGCGCCGGGATGATGAAGATGGCCACCGGTGAAGGATCCCCCCTCCGGCAGGGTGCCGGGAAGGGCTCCCAAGAGGTTTTTGGTGGCTACAGAGGCTTGCGGTGGCGGAACTCCCGATCTATCTTGATATTCAATGGTTTTAGGGTACATAGGCTTATATAGGCGAAAGAAGTCGGTCGGGAGGTGCTCGAGGGGCCCACGAGACAGGGGGCGCGCCCAGTAGGGGGGGGGCGCCCTCCTATCTCGTGGCCTCCTCGAGGCTCTTCTAACGTGAACTCCAAGTCTCCTGGGTGATATTCTTCCCAAAAATAACGCTGCCGAAGGTTTCATTCCGTTTGGACTCCGTTTGATATTCCTTTTCTTCGAAATACCTAAACATGCAATAAAACAGCAATATGGGCTAGGCCTCCGGTTATTAGGTTAGTCCCAAAAGTAATATAAAAGTGTATAATAAAGCCTGTAATCATTCAAAACAGATAATAAAATAGCATGAATGCTTCATAAATTATAGACACATTGGAGACGTATCAGCATCCCCAAGCTTAAGTCCTACTCGTCCTCGAGTAGGTAAATGATAAAGAAAGAATTTATGAAGTGTGAATGCTAGAGGTGCACAAGTTTGATCAATGATAATTTCAATCACCTTTACTAGCATGATAATATGTCATAAGAGTAGTTCATCTCATAAAACTTTTCATGAACTAGTAACAAGCAATTCACATGTTAATGCATAGGCCATAAATTTTCTTGAAAACTAGCAAACTTCATTTTAGTCATCAAACAATTGCAATTCATCTTACTTTCAGGAAGAGTCTATGTCAGAGCTTTGATTTAGCAAACTTCACATACTCAACTATCATATAGTCTTCTACAATTGCTAACACTCACGCAATACTTGTGGTTATGAAGTTTTAATCAGACACAGAGAAAGATTGGGGCTTATAATGTTGCCTCCAAACGTATTCACCTTTGGGTGATGTCAACAATAATAGTTCATGCTAACGTACATCCAATTGGATATATATATCAGGATCACCCCACCACGAAGTGCTTTCCAAAGGATAAAATGAAAAAGGGAAAGCTGAAGATCACCTTGACTCTTGCATAAAGTAAAAAACATAAAGTAAAAGATAGGCCCTTCGCAGAGGGAAGCAGAGGTTGTCATGCGCTTTTAGGGTTGGATACACAAAATCTTAATGCGAAAGAACGTCACTTTATATTGCCCCTTGTATATGGACCTTTATTATGCAGTCCGTCGCTTTTATTGCTTCCATAACAAGTTCGTACAAAGCTTATTTTCTCCACACTAATAAGTCATGCATATTTAGAGAGCAATTTTATTGCTTGCACCAATGACAACTTACTAGAAGGATCTTACTCAATCCGTAGGTAGGTATGGTGGACTCTCATGGCAAAAACTGGGTTTAAGGATATTTGGAAGCACAAGTAGTATCTCTACTTGGTGCTAGGAATTTTGGCTAGCATGAGGGGGAAAGGCAAGCTCAACATGTTTGAGTGATCCATGACAATATACTTTAACTAAGATGCGAGAAAACATAACCCATTACGTTGTCTTCCTTGTCAAACATCAACTCTTTAGTATGTCATACTTAATGAGTGCTCTCAATTATAAAAGATGTCTATGATAATATATTTATATGTGAAATCTCTCTTCCTTCAATATTCTTTCATGAATTGTTCAAATGACCAATACAATGCTTGCTAACCGTCAATAAATTTACAACCTCTACTTCTTGGATGTGAAGTCATTACTCCCCATGGGATAAGCAAAAGAGACATATATAATTTCAGATTTAGGACATTCAACTCATTCAACCATTTACTCATAGGATAAAAGTGAATCACATAAGTAAATGACAAACTACTCCAACAAGATATAAGTGAAGATCAATTAGTAGCTAAATAATTATGCAACTATGTGAAGACTCTCTCCCAATTAAGAATTTCAGATCTTGGTATTTTATTCAAGCAGCAAGCAAAACAAAATAAAATGACATTGCAAGGATAGCACAACTCATGTGAAGAAGCAAAAACTTAGGCTCAACCGAAACTAACCGATGATTGTTGAAGAAGAAAGGTGGGATGCCTACTGGGGCATCCCCAAGCTTAGATGCTTGAGACTTCTTGAAATATTATCTTGGGGTGCCTTTGGCATCCCCAAGCTTGAGCTTTTATGTCTCCTTAATTCCTCTCATATTATGGTTTCTCTTTTTATTAAAAGCTTCATTCACAACAAACTCAACAAGAACTCGTGAGATAGGTTAGTATAAACCAATGCAAAACCTTATCATTTTCTACTGTAACAAATCACTAAAATAATTATTCAGCATTGCATAATAAATTTCTCTGCATATTTAATACTCCTATCCTCAAATAGAATCATTAAACAAGCAAACATATGCAAACAGTGCAAACATAACAGCAATCTGCAAAACAGTACAGTCTGTAAAGAATGCAAGAGTATCAATAGTTCCCTAACTCCAACAATTATGAGAGAAAATTCCCACTGTAATAAATTTATCAGAGCTTAATATGCAAAAAGTTTCAACGTTATACCACTCTCTGACTTTTCTAGGGAATTTTTGCAACAGCGGTAAACTTTCTGTTTTCAAACAGCAACATGTATACTAGCAAAACAAGCATGGTAAAGGCTATCCTTGACATTTTTATTGAAAATAAAGATGCAAAACATTAATCTAAATAACAGCAAGCAAATACTAACAAGATAAAATGACGCTCCAAGCAAAACACATATCCTGTGGCGAATAAAAATATAGCTCCAAGTAAATTTACCGATGAATGAAGACGAAAGAGGGGATGCCATCCGGGGCATCCCCAAGCTTAGGCTCTTGGTTGTCCTTGAATATTACCTTGTGGTGCCTTGGGAATCCCCAATCTTAGACTCTTTCCACTCCTTATTCCATAGTCCATCGAATCTTTTACCCAAAACTTGAAAACTTCAACCACACAAAACTCAAAACAAAACTCGTAAGCTCCATCAGTATAAGAAAATAAATCCGCCACTTAGGTACTGTAATGAACTCATTATAAATTCATATTGGTGTAATATCTACTGTATTACAAATTATCTATGGTTCATACCCTCCGATACTAGTCATAGATTCATCAAAATAAGCAATCAACACAATGAAAACAGAATCTGTCAAAAACAGAACAGTCTGTAGTAATCTGTATCAAACGTATACTTCTGGAACTTAAACAATTATGAAATAAATTTTTGGACCTGAGGAATTTGTCTATTAATCATCTGCAAAAATAATCAACCTAAAATCTCTCTCCAGTAAAAAATGACAGCCATTCTCGTGAGCGCTAAAGTTTCTGTTTTCTACAGCAAGATCATAAAGATTTCACTCAAGTCTTCCCAAAGGTTCTACTTGGAACTTTATTGAAACAAAAGCTATAAAACATGATTACTACAGTAGAATAATCATGTGGACACACAAAAACAGTAAGGGTAAATATTGGGTTGTCTCCCAACAAGCACTTCTCTTTAATGCCTTTCTAGCTAGGCATGATGATGGTAATGATGCTCACATAAAAGATAAGAATTTAAACATAATGAGAGCATCATGAAGAATATGACTAGCACATTTAAGCCTAACCCACTTCCTATGCATAGGGATTTTGTGAGCAAACAACTTATGGGAACAATGATCAACTAGCATAGGAAGGTAAAACAAGCATAAGTTCAAAAATTGAAGCACATAGAGAGGAAACTTGACATTATTGCAACTCCTACAAGCATATGTTCCTCCCTCATAATAATTTTCAGTAGCATCATGAGTGAATTCAACAATATAACCAGCACCTAAAGCATTCTTTTCATGATCTACTAGCATAGAAAATTTACTACTCTCCACATAAGCAAAATTCTTCTCATTCGGAATAGTGGGAGTATCATAAGAGACTTGAACACTAAAAATTGTTTCCACATTAAAAGAGTAATGTTCAGAAAAAGGGTAATCATAATCATTACAAGATTTGTAAATATAATCATCACTACTTTTTATAGCATAAGTTTCATCACAATAATCATCATAAGTAGCAACTTCGTTCTCATCATAATCGATTGAAACCTCTCCCAAGATAGTGGAATCACTAAATAAAGTTGACACTCTTCCAAATCCACTTTCGTATTCATCACAATAAAATTCAACATCCTCCAAAATAGTGGGATCACTACTTCCTAAAGTTGACACTCTTCCAAACCCACTTTCATCAATATAATCATCATAGGTAAGAGGCATGCTATCATCATAACAACTTTGCATATCAAAACTTGGGATGCTAAAAATATCATCTTCATTAAACATAGCATCCCCAAGCATGGGACAAACATTAATTTCAGCAAATATATTCTCAAATATTTCATCCTCATCAAACATAGCTTCCCCAAGCTTGGGCCCTTTCATATCATAAACATAATCACTCTCATCATTGAAAATATGGATAGCACCAATAGTATAGCAATTATAATCATCACAATGAGTAGTAGGAGCAACATTATTTGGGAGGGATACCTTTATACCTTTGTTGCTCCTTTTTTTCCTTTTCTTTTTCACATTATGTGTGGGAATGGTCTTGAGTGCAGAAGCCGGCAAGTGTGGCTTGGAGCGGAACTTCTGGCACCCTTGACACTTCTGAACTAGTTCTTTGGCTTCTTCTAGAGCAATCGGCCAAAAGAATCCATGGCGGAAAGCCTTGGCCACAAGTGATCTTGAAGCCGCGTGGTGACCGCATTCGCCTTGGTGGATGTCCCTGAGTATTGCTTGGCATTTGTCCGGCTCCACGCAGCACTGATAAATGCCAGTGACACTTCGTCGTAGCAGCTCTCTGTTGACTATGGTGTACGCTGCTGCTCGCCGTTGCACTTGTCGGGCCGAGATCTCATCAGACGGCAGCTCTTTGTTCACCAGAAACTTAAGGATTGGCTGAGCCCAGGATGGTGCTGCTATTTCTTCGATGGCCACAACTGCAACTTGGATGAGGGCGGTTGGGTCGGGAGGTGGCGGGTTGGCACCTGCTTCTGCCTGCTGAGTTGAAGAAGGCCCCGGGCCGACTGCTGCAATTCCTGGGCTGGGCTCTCGAGTCCCCAAGCCGAGTGCGGCTGCAGCAGTCCCTGGGCCTCCTGCTGAAGTTCCCATGCCAGCCTCTGGGATCCTCAAGTCGGATCCGACTGCTTCAGGAAGGGCCGGCTCGAAGATGGAATCTGATTCTGGGGACGGCTTGACGGATGGCTTGAGAAGGCGGCTTAGGGCAACGCTAACTAGTATTGCTTGTCGGGTGGAGCCAATCTGTGCCAAGGCATTTTCTTGCTCGTTGTCGTTCCTTGGCAAGTGGAGGAACTCGCACCCGTCAAAATATCCGATGAGTTGCTGCACGAGGAAGCGGTAGCTTGCCATGTTTGCGTCCTTGGCGTCCCAGTCGCCTGACGACTACTGGACCACCAAGTCAGAGTCGCCATAGCACAGGATCCGGCGAATGCCGAGTTCCTTGGCAAGCCGGAGCCCGTGTATGAGTGCCTCGTACTCGGCTACATTGTTGGAGGCGGCGAAGTGGACTTGCAATACGTATTTGAGCTTGTCGCCTTTGGGAGAGGTGAGGACGACGCCGGCTCCTAGACCGGTGCGCATTTTTGAACCATCAAAGTGCATCCGCCAATGGATGGAGTCTGGTGCTGGCAGCAGGTACTGGGTCTCGGCCTAGTCGACGAGGAAGTCGGCCAGCACTTGTGACTTGATGGCAGTGCGAGGCTGGTAGTAGATGGTGTAGGGGGCCAGATCGATAGCCCACTTGGCCACTCGGCCATAAGCATCTCGGCTTCCAATGATCTCAGCAAGCGGAGCTGTGCAGATGACGGTTATTGGGTTCTCTTGAAAGTAAGGCTTCAGCTTCTTGCCTACAAAGTGCACGCCGTAGCACATCTTCTAATAATGTGGGTAGTTTTGCTTGGAGGCGGACAATACTTCTTGCCTACAAATGCGTCTTGCCTACAATACACCGGTCTCTGGACTGGCAGTGCTCTGTCCTCCTCCTTGCGTTCCACCACCATGACTATGCTGACAACCCGACTGGTGGCCGCGATGTAGAGGAGCATGGGCTCCTTCTCAGTCGGAGCCGCCAGGATGGGCGGAGTTTCCAACATCTTCTTGAGTTGGAGAAAAGCCTCGTCCGCCTTGTCGTTCCACTCGAAAAAGTGGTCTTCTTCATGAGTTGGTACAGGGGAAGGGCCTTGTCGCCCAGCCGACTGATGAAACGGATAACTGATGCCAAGCAGCCGGTGAATTTCTGCACGTCCAGCAGTCGGGTGGGCACCTTCATCTTCTCGATGGCCTTGATCTTCACAGGGTTACACTCTATGCCGTGCTCTGAAACCAGGAAGCCAAGAAGCTGGCCGGCTGGTACTCCAAAGACGCATTTCTCCGGGTTGAGCCTGATCTGGAATCAACGCAGGTTCTCGAAGGTTTCCTTGAGATCTTCTAGCAATGTGCCACGCTTCTCCGTCTTCACCACCACATCATCCACATAAACATGAGTATTTCTGCCGAGTTGTTTGAGGAGGCACTTCTGCATGCAACGCTGAAACGTGGCGCCGGCATTTCGCAAGCCGAACGTCATGGTCGGGTAGCAGAAGGCTCCAAACGGCATGATGAAGGCGGTCTTCAGCCTGTCGGCCGGGTTCAGTTTTATCTGGTGGTAGCCTGAGTATGCATCCAAGAAACTCAACAGCTCGCTTCCGGCTGTGGAGTCTATCACTTGGTCAATCCTTGGTAAGGCAAATGGATCTTTGGGGCAGGCTTTGTTGAGGCTGGTATAGTCAATACACATGCGCCACTGCTTGTTCTTCTTCAACACTAGGACCGGGTTGGCCAACCATTCTGGAAAGAACACTTCCATGATGAATTCGGCTGCCAGAAGCCGGGCTATCTCTTCTCCGACAACTCTTCTCTTCTCTTCCGACAGGCGGCGCAAGGGCTGCCTGACTGGCTTGGCGTCAGGTCGGACATGTAGTTTGTGCTCGGCGAAATCCGTCGGAACACCCGGCATGTCCTTGGGAGACCATGCAAAGATGTCCCAATTCTCATGAGGAAATCAATGAGCTCGCCTTCCTATTTGCTTTCCAGGTTTGCACCTATGATAGTGTGCCTCTCCGGGTGCTCTGGGTCCAAGGGTATCTTCTTTGTTTCTTTTGCTGCCTTGAACGAGCCCTCAACCTCCAACTCCCTGGGGATGGGTGGCATTTCCGACTTCTTGCCTACCAGCTCCACCACCCGGTCTAGGAGCCACTTCTTGGCTGCAATCACGAGGGACTCGGCCAGCCGACTACTGTCCGCGGCACAGGCGGCCGACTTCTTGTAGTCTCCAACTACGGTTAGGATTCCCTTGGTACTCGGCATCTTCATCTTGAGGTAGGCGTAGTGGGGGACCGCCATGAACTTGGCCAGGGCAGGCTGGCCAAGCAGTGCATGGTAAGGGCTCTCTAAGTTCACCACCTCAAACTAAACTAGCTCACGACGGAAATGATTCTTGTCTCCGAAGAGGACATCAATTTGAGTCTTGCCGATTGGTGAGCAGGAAAGGCCAGGGACTATGCCATGGAATACAGTCCGACTGGGGAGGAGCTGCTTCTGCTTGATTCCCAATTTCTCCATCGTGTCACGGTACAAGATATTGATGCTGCTGCCGCCATCTATCAACACTCTGGAGAAGCGAGCTGCCTGTCTTTCTGTTGCAAGGGTGGCCTCTAGAACCAAAGCATAGGAACCGGGGGAAGGCATCACTTCTGGATGGTCGGCCCTGGTCCAACTGATGGGTTTCTCGGACCAGTGCATGAACTTTGGGGTGCTTGAGGCCACCGCTTGCACCTCTTGCTGTTGTTGCCGTCTACTGTGCCTGTCATTGGCCACACTGGTGAACACAACATAGGCTCCATGCTCCACATGATACTCATCTTGAATGGCACCGACTGGCCGGGCCGTCGGCTGCTGGGGCGGAGGAGGTGTGACACTCCAAAAATTTTTGTTTTTGTTTTCAGCAAAAGCCTTGCTTGGTTTGAAGAAGGTCATTTAAATCCTTCCTAAAACCTCTCTCTCTCAAAAACCCTTAACCTTGGCAAGGGCTTTGATTTTTGCATCCTCTGCAACCCTGGTATTTGGTTATTAAAAACCTTTCTTCTGAGTTTCCATTCTCAAAAACATTTCTTGGATTTTTTTTCCTTTAAAAAGAAACCCTAAAGGTTTTGGAGCTATTCTTTTGTTTTGGACCATCCTTGGTTTTACCATGCCTCATGTGGTAAAACCTCCCAAAACCCCTCCTTCCTCTTTGGAGCAATACAAACTTTCTGTCCCAACAAGTTAAATCCATTTTTGGATTTTATTTCATTTATTTTATTTTCCAAAACAATTCTGTCATTTATTTTAAGCCTAGGTGATTTGCAAAGCAAGTACCTAATTCCCTTTGAGTTTTGATCTCAAACCAACTCCTCTGGATAGTCTTTAGAACCCACAACCTAGAACCATCAAGATCCACTCTTCCTCTTTTCAAAATTTTCAAGTTTCAACCTCTGCAAGTTTGGACCAGATTCATCATTTTTGATGAAATTCATATCTCCTCTTCCCCGAAAATTCTACCAAAATTCAGGCATCCCCCAGATACAATGAGAGACCACCCCACCAAAAATCAGCTCAAGGAAAATTCCCCACATGCCAAAATCATTTCGTCAAACACTTGGCCGACACTGTTCCTGTGCACTTTCAGAGAGTTCAGAAAACTCAGAGTTTGCAGTGTCATTTTTCGTAAGAGAGTTGTCACCGATCACCCGTGCGCCCTGGCGCGTTGCGCACAGCCCTTTCTCCCTGGCCAGAGCGCCGCACGCCCTCTTGGACGGACGCAGGTGTCGGTGGCGGCGAGCATCTCCAACGCCGGCAGCCTCTGCGGTGGCAGAGCCACCCGTGGCGGCCAACGGAGCCAGCACCGGCTCGTTACGCCGTTCTGCGCCGCCCAACGCCCCCTAGCCCTCCGCGTGGCCTCAAGCATGCCAGCGCACCCCCGCAACACCGTCGCCATGGCCCGGCAAGCACAGGGCGCGCCCTCTGCCGCCGACGGGCCCGCGCCGCCCCGTTCCGTCGAATTCACCCAGGACTCCTAATCCAAGCTCGTTTAGCGTCTAAACTGAACCAGTGGAACTCCACGTTGACGCCCAACTCCCTAAACCTCCCGGACCAAGCACTGCGCCATCGTAACCATCGCCGGAGATCCCCGTTCATGGCCACCGCCTCGGATCGACTATAAAAAGGGGCCCCGAGCTCGCTCTCGAGCACGCACCACCACTGCACCCCACTAGTACCCCGCCAAGCCACTAGGAGGACCTCGAGGAGGTCTCTTCCCCCAACTCCGCCCGCCCCGATCCGCCTTGGCCACCAGCTCGAATCACTCCAGTGAGGCCATCCCCGATGCCCAAACCTTGTCAGTAGCCACCTCAAGCACCCAGTGAGCTAACCCCGTCTCCAATTTGACCTCCGCAGCCCTCCCCGGCGAGATCCAACTCCACCCGAGCCGCCGTCCGCCGGAGCAAGGGCCGCTGTCGACGTGGTGCTCGCCGATGACCACCACCACCACCCACCGACGCGGAAGGACACGCTGAACACATAGGTACCGCCCGATCCCACTGCCTCGCCGTGGATCGCCGTCGGCGACCACCGCAGCCCTCGGGCGCCGGCAGGCTCTGTTCTTCCCTGTTTAAAAATTTAAACCTGATGAGTGGGACCCCCTCGTCAGTGTTTTCTCCTTTTTCGGATCGTTTTTTGTTCTATCAGTTGACCCCCTGGGAAGTTTCTGTTTCATTACAGAGAGATCCCTGGACTTAAAACCTTTATAACTTTTAAACAGAAACTGATTTTTGATTGATTCTTTTTCTGTCATCTTTATTCTCCTGTCTAGTTTTTTTTCATATTTATTTGAAAAATAATTGGAACACTTTTCTATGCACTTGCGGTATTTACGTTAAGTACATATTTTTCTTTACCGTAGATACCGGAGGAGGTGACGGAGCCGCGAACTTCGCCAAGTTAGACTCCGACTACTCCGAACCAGGCAAGCATGTTTGAATTTTTGATTGTATGAGTGGTTGTTGCATGTTTGCATTTAGTAGTTTCATGGCATGTTTATGAGCATTTCGTTAAATGTTATATTTCATGCAAAGATGAGGCAAGTGAGTTTCGGAAATCCATACGTTGTTGGATATAAGTTTGCATGGCCATGTGATGGCATGAGAATGGGTAAGATGGCAGTGTTGTAGCATGCCAGTCTTATGCTAGACCAATTGACTTCAGTATCAACGTGAATCAAGTCACGTTCCCATTTGTCTTCCTTCCTGAACTACCATATGTTTTCTGCGAGGAATATGGCTTAGTAAGTTGCAAACCGTTTTCCTGGTACACACCAAATAGAGAGGCCGTGAGGAGGGTTCCATGGCCCTGGATTAAAGCCCGTCATCCGGTCAGGGGGCATGGGTGTTTTCGGTTGGGACCGAGAGGAGGGAACCCCTTAGAGCGTGCGCATAGAAATTTGATCCCATGCTATTCGAGGTTGTGACCTCCCCGTCTCAAAGTTTTTCTTGGATGTTGTCTAGGGTGATTCCTGGCATCGTGAGGTGGAATGGGTGTGTACTGGTTAGATGTGTTTCTACCGAAATACCGTAAACGGAACTAGTCCTTTGTGACTACGGAAATCCGTTGGCTGTGGGCAATTAGTACAAACTCTGCAGAGTCAAAAATCCTTTGAATCATCTTGTACATGTCCAAGTACTGTGTTCATCTTATCTTGTCAAATGTCAGTCCCAGTGCCAAAACTCTGGTGAATCACATAAGTATTAAGTCCGGTTAAAAGTTTATTCTTGTGGATGGACTAACTTGTTATTTACTTTTGATATAAGCCCTTTCTGTGATGTCGCTCAGACGTCCGACTGTGGCACACTTGTTATTTACTTTTGATATAAGCCCTTAACGCTATGTCGCTTAGACGTCCGACTGTGGCACACTTGTTATTTACTTTAGATATAAGCCCTTTCTGCGATGTCGCTCAGACGTCCGACTGTGGC
>NC_057795.1:29917658-29937292 GCF_018294505.1 Triticum aestivum | reverse complement strand
GGCATACTTGTTATTTACCTTTGATATAAGCCCTTTCTGTGATGTCACTCAGACGTCCGACTGTGGCATACTTGTTATTTACTTTTGTTATAAGCCCTTTCTGCGATGTCGCTCAGACGTCCGACTGTGGCACACATGTTATTTACTTTTGACATAAGCCCTTTCTGTGACGGCGCTCAGACGTCCGACGGTGGCACACTTGTCATTTACTTTTCAATATAACCCCTTTATGTGGTGTCGCTTAGACGCCCGACTGTGGCATGATTATTTATTTGTTTACCTTTCGAGGCGTCGCTCCAGACACCCGATCGGTCTTCAGTTGTTTGTTGGGATTTTCGGGAGGACTACCGCCCGACTTCCTTTTTACCTATCATGTCATGCAAATATTTATTATTTAAATGAGCATTATTATTTTTGCTCATGACACATTCATGCATGCATTTGTTATATCTTTTGTTCGAACTGTCTTGCGAGTACTTTCAGAGTACTCACCTGGCTTGTTGATTTGGCCAGATGTTGATGAAGGCGATCTCATGGATGAAGAGTTCGATAGCGAGTCCGACGCCTAGAGGAGTCCCAGTCAGTCTCGTGCGATCCTGGATTTGGTCACTGTGATATATCCGCTTCCGCTACTCCAGAAATAAATTCATCGAGCCTCACCTCGACGCTCGATGAGCTGCCAGTTTAGGAGTCAAGTTATCCACCACCACTTTTATCTCGAGCTAGTAGCATGTCACCACACCCCTGTGTCATAACCGCCGTTATGTACAATATTGGCGTGTTTGTAATAAATTGTTGAGCAACCTCAGCTCAACCCTGTAATATATTTGATGCTACTGGTCTTCTGTATTCAAGTATTTGTCTACCAGTAAGGATAACTCTTCCTATACTGGGATCAAGAGATCGATTTTCTCAATAAGTATTTTATTGAAAAACCGGTCGTGACAAACTTGGTACCAGAGCCAGGCTGACTGTAGGAAGCCACTAGGTGCGATCGCTAATTGGTTATTAGCATAGTAGAGTTTATTCATATTTTTACAAATGTAGTCATTTTCTGACAGTCAGCATAAATTTATGATCTGACCATTCAGAATTTTCGCCTACTTTTGTAGATGGTTGGCAACGACTGTGAGTCACAGGTGTTCGCCAACATGCCTGAGGGGTTCGTCAAGCTCCTCTCCTTCATCGTTCAGGTCGTGATGGGGCCATCAGTGCGCCCAGTCTTCACACTCTACCCACACAAGATCAACGACAGTCTGACCATGCACCAGGCCGCGGTGCAATTCAAGGGAGGGTGTGTTGAGTTACGCCGCTTCTGGTTCTTGGGGAGAGCCATGCCTACGAAGAGGCATGCTATGCAGATGGCTGCCCGTGAGGCGATAGCTCATCTCCGGGATGTTCTTCCTTTAATGAAGACTCGTCGCTACCGCTACCTTCCATGCCACGTGCCATACACCTGTCACTACTCATTCGCTTGCCCCAGAGGTGAGCGAGACGAGGCCTTTGAGATGCTTGTCGAGTACCTCCGAGTTCTGGAGGCAGCCTTCGACAGAATGGTGGACGACCTTGTAGCTGCCCGCATGGACTCAGTCCATGGCTGTGCCGCCAACAGGAGGGAGCTCCTGCACACCGCTCCACCGCTGACTTTCATCTCGTCCTCGACATCTCATTCACCTACCATTATCGCCACTACTCGTTGCCTGCCTACCACCGAGGAGTTCACCCAAGTCATTGCACCCACTCCAGTTCGTTCTGCACCACCTATTGTGCACATTCCTATTCGTGTTACTCCGCCTATGGCACCCGCTCCACCAGCTCAGCGCAGCGCTTCACATCTGGAACCTATTAGCAAGGAGGAGGTTGAGTCCCCAGCCTCACTATGCCTCACCCTCGGCAGGCCAAGGGAGATCCTCACCATCCCCGACTGAGTACGCTTAGCCGCCATGCGATGTACCGACTTGTGCTATATGTTTATATGTACATAGGTTGTGAGAAGTAGCTTGCTTGCGCATCATGTAGGGTTTGGAGAAGTGCACTAGCCTAAATAACATGTCAGGAATATGTATGCATATCCTGAGTGATGTATTGTATAATTACTGCTTGCGTGTAAGATATGTAATAGTCCTTCTCTGTGCGCAATCGTTCATTCTTCTTGAAAAATCTTGGAGCTTTTAAAAATTTCCGTATTTGTGAATTTATTGACTGTTGCGACTCAATTTCTCTTCTTACGAGTTTTACAAAATATATCCCCAAAGTGCAAGATGTCTCGTCCTTGGACGCGCTCCATGCCAATTCCGCCAGAGGAAAATTATGGCACAACACCAAACAACAGTTTCACACAGGGGCAGTCAAGTCAACAGGACAGTGAAACAGCATTTACCCAAGTATGTCGCCTTTATGAACAGAGTCAGCAACAACATCAGGAAATGATGAACCAAGTCATCAATATGGGAAATCACCGTGGACAGTATCAGCAGCAATCCAAGTTGTCTGAGCTACAGAAGACGCGTCCCCCAACATTTTCTCATACTGACAAACCTCTTGAGGCCGATGACTGGCTTCGAGACATGGAAAGAAAATTAGTTATTGCACAGTGTTCAGACCGTGAAAAAGTATTATATGCACCGCACTATCTCACTGGAGCAGCTGCATCATGGTGGGAAAATTTCCTACACATGCACCCCAACGAAAATGAAATAACCTTGGAGGAATTCAAAGAAGGTTTTCGTGGGGCACACATTCCTAAAAGTGTTATGAAGATCAAGAAGAGAGAATTTGATGACCTCAAACAAAGGACCATGATAGTGTCAGAATACAACAACCAGTTTACTCTGTTGTCTCGCTACGCCAACGAAGAGCGTATGACTGAAAGCAAGAAGATGGAAAAATTCTTGGAAGGGCTGGCACCCGCACTTAAATGCCAGCTGGTTGTGCACACTTTCCCAGATTTCAAGACACTGGTGGATAAGGCCATTACCTTGGAAAATGAGAGACGCAGCTTGAAGGATTTTCGCAAGCGAAAAAGGGACCAGACTACTCAGGCTCGAAACCACCGAAGCAAGACGGATTTTCAGAAAAGTGGGACACACCAACCCGCGACGAATAATTCACGCCCAATCAAGAATTTCCATGCAAGGGACAAGGAGTTCACATATTGCCCAGGCGTTACTTGCTACGCTTGTGGAGAAGAAGGGCACTATGCCAAGCAGTGCCCCAAGCCAAGGAACTCGACCCCAAAGCCGAACAACGGTGGCAATAATTCAGCGCCCAAGCGAAACAATTTCAACCCTAATAACAGCCACAGGAAGGGTCATCTGAACTACATGACCAAAGAGGAAGCACAGAACGCCCCAGATATCGTACTCGGTACGTTCCCTGTCAACACAATACCTGCCATGGTTTTGTTTGATTCTGGAGCCTCTCACTCATTCATTTTGAAGAGTTTTGCTTTGCAAAATAATTTTTCGATGATTCCCTTGGAAAAATCCATGATCATCAAGTCCCCTGGGATTAAGCAAGTGACTCAGAGTTACTGTCAAGGTGTGGTTATTGAATTTGAAGGATTGAAGTTTTACGCCAACCTTATTGTGTTGGAAAGTAAAGGACTGGATGTCATCCTAGGGATGGATTGGTTAACCACCAACAAAGGTTTTATTGACTGCTTCAACTGGACCGTAATTCTCACCCATCATCACGGGAAGACAATAAAGGTTTCAGCCAAAGAAAGACAAATATCTCGGCAACCGAGGATAAACAAGGTGGAAATTTTTGAGTTAAGCAAGGTTCCAGTAGTGTGTGAATTTCCAGACGTATTTCCCGAAGAACTACCAGGCATGCCACCAGACCGAGAGATAGAATTCAGCATTGAGCTAGCACCCGGAACCGCTCACATTTACAAGAAACCATACAGAATGGCACCATCCGAGTTGGTAGAATTGAAGAAGCAAATAAAAGAATTGTTGGACAAAGGATACATACGAGCCAGTTCCTCACCTTGGGGTTCTCCAATTTTATTTGCCAAGAAAAAGGATGGGACACTGAGATTGTGTATAGACTATCGAGCACTTAACATGGTCACAATCAAGAACAAATACCCAATGCCACGGATAAATGATTTATTTGATCAGCTCGCTCAGGCCAAAGTCTTCTCAACAATTGACTTAAGGCCGGGATACCATCAATTGAAAGTGCGAACAGAAGATATCCCCAAGACAGCCTTCACCTCCAGATATGGACTGTATGAGTTCACAGTAATGCCGTTTGGACTAACAAACGCCCCCGCATATTTTGTTCACCTCATGAACAAAGTATTTATGAAGTTTATGGACAAGTTTGTTGTGGTATTCATCGATGATATTCTGATATACTCCAAGACACCAGAAGAGCACGCTGAACATCTCAGAATTGTACTAGGAGAACTCAGGAAACATCAACTGTACGCCAAGTTCAGCAAATGTGAATTTTGGCTAAGACAGGTGGGTTTTCTAGGCCACATACTGAGCCAAGAAGGTATTGCCGTAGACCTGGAAAAGGTCAAGGCCGTACTTGGCTGGAAACCACCAGCTAGCGTAACGGACGTACGAAGTTTCTTGGGAATGGCAGGATACTACCGAAGATTTATTGAAGGATTCTCCACCATAGCAAAGCCAATGACGCAGTTACTCAAGAAAGACAAGAAGTTTGAATGGACGGAAGCTTGTGAGAAAAGCTTCCAAGAACTAAAAAGGAAATTAACATCGGCACCAGTATTAATTGTGCCAGACATACACAAGAATTTTGAGGTGTATTGTGACGCATCCCGGAAGGGCCTCGGATGCGTATTGATGCAAGAAGGCAAGGTAGTTGCGTATGTCTCCAGACAACTTCGCAAGCATGAAGAAAATTATCCTACTCATGACCTGGAATTGGCAGCAGTCATCCATGCACTCAAAGAATGGAGACACTTTCTACTTGGAAATCGTTGTGAAATATACATAGACCATAAGAGCCTCAAGTATATTTTCACACAGCCGGAACTCAATTTACGACAACGACGCTGGTTGGAATTAGTGAAGGATTATGATGTTGGAATCCACTATCATCCAGGAAAAGCAAATGTAGTGGCAGATGCCCTTAGTCGGAACCCCAGCTCGGGCAACGACAGTATACCAAATTTGACACCAGAATTTCAGCAGGAATTTGCCAAACTCAACCTAATAATGGTCACCGAAGGCAGTGTGTTGAATTTGGAAATATAGCCTACCCTGATAGAAAAGATTAAGGAGGCTCAGCATGGACACCCCAGCATTGATGGCATAAAGAAGAAAGTGAGTTTGGGCAAGGCCTCAGAATTCAACATAGACGGACAGGGAATATTGTGGTACGGAGAAGGACTTTGCGTACCAAATATCAAGGACCTCAAACAGCAGATTCTAGCTGAAAGCCACACCGCTCCGTATTCAATCCATCCTGGAGGAACAAAAATGTACAAGGACCTTCAGGAAAATTTTTGGTGGCACGGTATGAAAAGGGACATAGCGACGTTCATTGCATGTTGTGACTCTTGTCAACGCATCAAGGCCGAGCACCAGAAACCAGCCGGGCTATTACAGCCAAACAAGATACCCGAGTGGAAGTGGGACGAGATCGGAATGGATTTCATCGTTGGACTACCTCGGTCACGACACAGAAATGATGCCATATGGGTCATAATCGATAGATTAACTAAGGTGGCACATTTTATCCCGGTGAAGACAACTCACACCACTCAGAAGCTTGCCAGACTTTATCTTGCTCGTATCGTCTGCCTGCATGGAGTCCCAAAGACTATAATATCTGACAGGGGCACACAATTCGTCTCTAGATTTTGGGATCACCTACAACAGGCACTGGGAACTCAACTAGCATTCAGTACCGCATACCACCCCCAGACTGATGGGCAAGGTGAACGCGTAAACCAAATTCTAGAAGACATGCTGGGAGCATGTGTCCTCACCTATGGAACCAGTTGGGAAGAAAGCTTGCCATACGCAGAGTTCGCATACAACAACAGCTACCAGGCCAGCCTACAAATGGCACCATTTGAAGCTCTGTACGGGCGAAGATGTCGTACACCACTAAATTGGTCAGAAACTGGAGACAGCCATATCTTCGGCCCAGATATGCTCAAGGAGGCTGAGGAAAAAGTTAAGATGATTAGGGATCGACTCAAGACAGCTCAAAGTCGACAAAAGAGTTATTACGATCGAAAGCATCGGGGAATCAGTTTTGAACCCGGAGAGTTTATGTACCTATGAGTATCTCCTATGAGGGGTCTGCAACGATTCAAGATTAAGGGAAAGCTAGCACCAAGATTTATCGGACCATTCTGTATAGTGGCCCGAAGAGGCACGGTAGCCTACCAGCTAGACTTACCCGAAGATTTATCCGATGTCCACGACGTGTTCCACGTCTCGCAGTTGAGGAAGTACGTGAGCAACCCAGAGAAGCAAGTATCCCATGAAAACATTGACGTGCAACCAGACCTCACATACCGGGAGCATCCAATAAAAATATTAGAGGAATCTGAAAGGAGGACCCGACAGAAAACCATCAAGTTTTTTAGAGTTCAGTGGAGCAATCACACCGAGAATGAAGCAACTTGGGAAAGAGAGGATTTTCTTCGGACAGAGCACCCACACCTATTTGAGGATCAGCTAAAATCTCGGGGACAAGATTTTTCCTAAGGGGGTAGGTGCTGTGACACTCCAAAAAATTTTGTTTTTGTTTTCAGCAAAAGCCTTGCTTGGTTTGAAGAAGGTCATTTAAATCCTTCCTAAAACCTCTCTCTCTAAAAAAACTTTTTCCCACGGCAAGGGCTTTGATTTTTGCATCCTCTGCAACCCTGGTATTTGGTTATTAAAAACCTTTCTTCTGAGTTTCCATTCTCAAAAACATTTCTTGGATTTTTCTTTCCTTTAAAAAGAAACCCTAAAGGTTTTGGAGCTATTCTTTTGTTTTGGACCATCCTTCGTTTTACCATGCCTCATGTGGTAAAACCTCCCAAAACCCCTCCTTCCTCTTTGGAGCAATCCAAACTTTCTGTCCCAATAAGTTAAATCCATTTTTGGATTTTATTTCATTTATTTTATTTTCCAAAACAATTCTGTCATTTATTTTAAGCCTAGGTGATTTGCAAAGCAAGTACCTAATTCCCTTTGAGTTTTGATCTCAAACCAACTCCTCTGGATAGTCTTTAGCACCCACGACCTAGAACCATCAAGATCCACTCTTCCTCTTTTCAAAATTTTCAAGTTTCAACATCTGCAAGTTTGGACCAGATTCATCATTTTTGATGAAATTCATATCTCCTCTTCCCCAAAAATTCTACCGAAATTCAGGCAGCCCCCAGATGCAATCAGAGGCCACCCCACCAAAAATCAGCTCAAGGAAAATTCCCCACATGCCAAAATCATTTCGTCGAACACTTGGCCGGCATTGTTCCTGTGCACTTTCAGAGAGTTCAGAAAACTCAGAGTTTGCAGTGTCGTTTTTCGTCAGAGAGTTGTCACCGATCACCCGTGCGCCCTGGCGCGTTGCGCACAGCCCTTTCTCCCTAGCCAGAGCGCCACACGCCCGCTTGGACGGACGCAGGTGTCGGTGGCGGCGAGCATCTCCAACGCCGGTAGCCTCTGCGGTGGCAGAGCCACTCGTGGCGGCCAACGGAGCCAGCACCGGCTCGTTACGCCGTTCTGCGCCGCCCAACGCCCCCTAGCCCTCCGCGTGGCCTCATGCATGCCAGCGCACCCCCACAGCACCGTCGCCATGGCCCGGCAAGCACAGGGCGCGCCCTCTGCCGCCGACGGGCCCGCGCCGCCCCGTTCCGTCGAATCCACCCAGGACTCCTAATCCAAGCTCGTTTAGCGTCTAAACGGAACCAGTGGAACTCCACGTTGACGCCCAACTCCCTAAACCTCCCCGACCAAGCACTGCGCCACCGTAACCATCGCCGGAGATCCTCGTTCACGGCCATCGCCTCGGATCGCCTATAAAAAGGGGCCCCGAGCTCGCTCTCGAGCACGCACCACCACTGCACCCCACCACTACCCCGCCAAGCCACTAGGAGGACCTCGAGGAGGTCTCCTCCCCCAACTCCGGCCGCCCCGACCCGCCTCGGCCACCAGCTCGAGTCACTCCGGTGAGGCCATCCCCGACGCCCAAACCTCGTCAGTAGCCACCTCAAGCACCTAGTGAGCTAACCCCGTCTCCAATTTGACCTCCGCAGCCCTCCCCAGCGAGATCCAACTCCATCCGAGCCGCCGTCCACCGGAGCAAGGGCCACTGTCGACGTGGTGCTCGCCGACGACCACCACCACCACCCACCGACGTGGAAGGACACGCTAAACACATAGGTACCGCCCGATCCCACTGCCTCGCTGTGGATCGCCGCCGGCGACCACCGCAGCCCTCGGGCGCCGGCGGGCTCTGTTCTTCCCCGTTTAAAAATTTAAACCTGACGGGTGGGACCCCCTCGTCAGTGTTTTCTCCTTTTTCGGATCATTTTCTGTTTTATCAGTTGACCCCCTGGGAAGTTTCTATTTCATTACAGAGAGGTCCCTGGACTTAAAACCTTTATAACTTTTAAACAGAAACTGATTTTTGATTGATTCTTTTTCTGTCATCTTTATTCTTCTGTCTAGTGTTTTGTCATATTTATTTGAAAAATAATTGGAACACTTTTCTGTGCACTTGCGGTATTTACGTTAAGTACGTATTTTTCTTTACCGTAGATACCGGAGGAGGTGACGGAGCCGCGAACTTCGCCAAGTTAGACTTCGACTACTCCGAACCAGGCAAGCATGTTTGAATTTTTGATATGATGAGTGGTTGTTGCATGTTTGCATTTAGTAGTTTCATGGCATGTTTATGAGCATTTCGTTAAATGTTATATTTCATGCAAAGATGAGGCAAGTGAGTTTCGGAAATCCATACGTTGTTGGATATAAGTTTGCATGGCCATGTGATAGCATGAGAATGGGTAAGATGGCAGTGTTGTAGCATGCCAGTCTTATGCCAGACCAATTGACTTCAGTATCAACGTGAATCAAGTCACGTTCCCATTCGTCTTCCTTCTTGTACTACCATATGTTTTTCGCAAGGAATATGGCTTAATAAGTTGCAAACCGTTTTCCTGGTACACACCAAATAGAGAGGCCGTGATGAGGGTTCCATGGCCCTGGATTAAATCCCGTCATCCGGTCAGGGGGCATGGGTGTTTCCGGTTGGGACCGAGAGGGGGGCACCCCTTAGAGCGCGCATATAGAAATTTGATCCCATGCTATTCGAGGTTGTGACCTCCCCGTCTCAAAGTTTTTCTTGGACGTTGTCTAGGGTGATTCCTGGCATCGTGAGGTGGAATGGGTGTGTACTGGTTAGATGTGTTTCTACCGAAATACCGTAAACGGAACTAGTCCTTTATGACTACGGAAATCCGTTGACTGTGGGCAATTAGTACAAACTCTGCAGAGTCAAAAATCCTTTGAATTATCTTGTACATGTCCAAGTACTGTGTTCATCTTATCTTGTCAAATGTCAGTCCCAGTGACAAAACTCTGGTGAATCACATGAGTATTAAGTCCGGTTAAAAGTTTATTCTTGTGGATGGACTAACTTGTTATTTACTTTTGATATAAGCCCTTTCTGTGATGTCGCTCAGACGTCCGACTGTGGCACACTTGTTATTTACTTTTGATATAAGCCCTTAACGCTATGTCGCTCAGACGTCCGACTGTGGCACACTTGTTATTTACTTTAGATATAAGCCCTTTCTGCGATGTCGCTCAGACGTCCGACTGTGGCACACTTGTCATTTACTTTTGATATAAGCCCTTTCTGTGATGTCGCTCAGACGTCCGACTGTGGCATACTTGTTATTTACTTTTGTTATAAGCCCTTTCTGCGATGTCACTCAGACGTCCGACTGTGGCACACTTGTTATTTACTTCTGACATAAGCCCTTTCTGTGACGTCGCTCAGACGTCCGACGGTTGCACACTTGTCATTTACTTTTCAATATAAGACCTTTATGTGGTGTCAGTTAGACGCCCGACTACGGCATGATTATTTATTTGTTTACCTTTCGAGCCGTCGCTCCAGAGACCCGATCGGTCTTCAGTTGTTTGTTGGGATTTTCGGGAGGACTACCTCCCGACTTCCTTTTTACTTATGATGTCGTGCAAATATTTATTATTTGAATGAGCATTATTATTTTTGATCATGACGCATTCATGCATGCATTTGTTATATCTTTTGTCTGAACTGTCTTGCGAGTACTTTCAAAGTACTCACCTGGCTTATTGATTTGACCGGATGTTGATGAAGGCGATCTCATGGATGAAGAGTTTGATAGCGAGTCCGACGCCTAGAGGAGTCCCAGTCAGTCTCGTGCGATCCTGGATTTGGTCACTGTGATATATCCGCTTCCGCTACTCCAGAAATAAATTCATCGAGCCTCACCTCGACGCTCGATGAGCTGCCAGTTTAGGAGTCAAGTTATCCACCACCACTTTTATCTCGAGCTAGTAGCATGTCACCACACCCCTGTGTCATAACCGCCCTTATGTACAATATTGGCGTGTTTGTAATAAATTGTTGAGCAACCTCAGCTCAACCCTGTAATATATTTGATGCTACTGGTCTTCTGTATTCAAGTATTTTTCTACCACTAAGGGTAACTCTTCCTATACTGGGATCAAGTGATCGATTTTCTCAATAAGTATTTTATTGAAAAACCGGTCGTGACAGGAGGCGGGGGGGCGGCAAGCGGAGGAGGTAGGAGGCCATCTCCCTTAGCTATCGTAGTGAGCCAATGACACTTCCGAGTGGTGTGGTTGGACGGCTTCGCGCCACTATGGAACTTGCAGGGTGCATCAAGGGTCTGCTCGTAAGAGAAGGCGGGCAACCAATTTGACTTGCCGCCCTTCTGACGCTTGGGCGCTGGCTGTCCTTCCGGCTACTGGTCCTCGACTGTCGTCACCTGCCGGCTGGTGGAAGCCGGCTGGGTGGCCTTCCGCTTGTTGTTGCTTGGATGCTGTCGCCGACTGGTGTCGCCAGCCAGAGTCCGAGGAGCCTGAGGTGCCACCTTGCCGGACGCATCAACTAGGATTTCCTCCTTGATGGAGGAGTCGGCCGTGGCGTGCTTGTCGGCGATGATTAGCAGCTTGTCGAGTGTCGCAGGCTCATCGCAGAGGAGTCGATGCTTGAGGAGGGTGCCCTCTCGGCACCCGGCGGTGAAGTACTCGATCACCTGCACCTCGTGCACGCCCTCGCAGGAGTTGCGCAGCTCGGCCTAGCGCGTGAGGTAGTCGCGAGTCGATTCACTGGGCCCTTGGACGCACAAGGAGAGCTATCGGGGCTTGGGAGGACGCTTGTAGGTGCTGGTGAAGTTGCAGATGAAGGCCTCGGTGAAATCAACCCAGCTGTTGATGCTACGGGGCTTCAGGTTGTTGAGCCATGTTCGGGCTGTGCCCTGAAGCATGAGTGGGACGTACTTCTCGGCAACGCGCTAGTTGTCATTCGCTATGCTGACGGCTGTGGAGTAGTCGACCAGCCAGTCCTGCGGCTTCACGGAGCCGGTGTATTTGGGCGTATCTCGCGGGAGGGTGAACCCTTTGGGGAAGGGCTCATCTCAGATTCTCGGGCCGAAACCGGGCAGGCCCAGCGTGTCTTCTTCTTCTAGCGCTAGGGATCGGTTGAGGCGATCGATCCGATGGCGGGCGTCGTTCTCTCTGACTCCCTCTCGGCGGCCAAGGCAGTCGCTGAGTGTCGGGTACATGACAGGCCGCGGAGTGGGGTACCTCGCTCCACGAGGCGGAGGAGGAGGAAGATCGCCTCGCCGCTCCACCGCTCAAGGGCGGCCGTCTTCGTCTCGCTCGATGGAAAGGTGTGTCCGGCTGCAACTGGCAGCCAGCTCGTTACCTCTTCTTCCGCGGGCGCCACCAGTCAGTGTCCGGGATGTTGCACCGTGATCTTGGCGAAGGGGCGGCTCTTTGTTCCGCTAGGCGGGAGATTCGGCGCGGCATCCGGCCTTGTGCTGCGCGGCGGCCGCGTCTAGGAGCTGTTGCACCCGCTCCGTCATGTGGTGACGCTCGTCGCCGTCGTATTTGTCCAGCTCATCCGTCACTGCCTGGGCGGCCCGGATGTTCTTGGTAGGCGTGGCGTAAACGGGTCGCTCTGCTCCGAACATGCTGGCGATGGTCGCACCACGCTGTCGGACCGTACCGACGCGGCTAGGCCCCTCAGGGGCCGGCGTGCCGCCAACGGCCTGATCCATCTCGCGCCGGTAGGTGTCCGAGAGGCGTCGCACACTGGCCAGTCGGCCAGCGTTCTCGAGAAGTTGGACGCGGTGTGCCTCCAGCATCTCAACATCTGCACCCTCTGGGATGGGCGCCGACTGGTCACGCAGAGCCACGTCGAGTGGGTCTCGAGCGCGCTCGTCCGAGTGCTCGCCGCTGTTGATGACAAGCACCTCCGTGACGGTGCTCCTACCGCTGTGCTCATGAGGAGGCAGCTCGTCATAGACCACCACGTTAGTGGGGCACGCGTCAAGCGACGCCGTGTCGGAGTCGACGATCATCGGATCGGTGGAGCCAACAGACTCCTGGTCCAGAGCAGGCTCGCTGGTGACGTGGAGCTGGTCGAGGAGGCTGACAAGGCGGCTCTCGGGGCAGCCAGTGCCCGCATCGGAGGCCGGCTCGTCGGAGAGGTGGATCTCGCCGACAAGGTCGGCGAGGCAGCTTGCCGCATAGGCGATCTCCGCGTCGTTCAGCGCGTCGAGGCTGACGCCGTCGAGCATGCTGGGCTGGCTTCGCTCGCCAGGAAGGAACAAGGTTCCCGTCCAGAGCAGATCTCCGAGAGATGGTGCACCTCGCCCCACGGTGGGCGCCAAATGTTGGGGGTTGGGTGCAACATATGCCAAAGGATGGCTTATCATGGTGGGAGTGAGTAGAATGTCGTCGGTGCCTGGAAGCGGGATAAGGCGTAGACACGTACGCCGGCGAACTTTACCCAGGTTAGGGGCTCTCCGTGGAGATAATACCCCTACTCCTGCGTTGCGGGGTCTCCGCATGATCACTAAGGCACTAGTGATACAAGGTGCTCCTTTAGCTGTGTCTAGAGGTAGGAGAAGGCAGGGCTAGCTCTCTCCTGCTCTAAGGAAGTGGCTAGTTCTATCAGAGTGGGAACCCTTTGCATGGGAGCCCTGGGGGGTTTATATAGGCCTACCCCCCAGAGGTACAATGGTAATCTGGCCGGCTGCTCGGCCTGGCTGTCAGCGTCTCCGGCCTCTGGCTTCTCCGCTTGCTACTGGGGCCCGCCGCCTGGTGGGCCCCGCCAACTCGTTGGCGGCTGCTCACTATAGTCGTGCCACTTATGACGAGGGCTTGGTCATCTCATCGTGGCTACAGTCCCGCCGCCTGGCGGGAGGTCACTGTAGCCACACCTGGTCTCATCAGGTTAATGGCATGCTTGCCTCAGGGCAAGGGTCGGCCACCTGTTGGAGGCTGGCCCTCCCCAAGTCCGTCTGGCTGGGCATCTGCCGTCTTCTTCGGTGTCACTGCCTGATAGGGCCTGCGGCCAGCAGGCCGTACCGACAGGTCGTCGTGGGGAACAGGGCTCCGCCTGCTCGGAGTGACGTCAGGCGGGGCATGGCACAGTGCCACGCCGTGCGGAGAACTCTGCCTGTACGGGGCACTGTAGCCATGCCCATCCCAGGATTCGGGGGCGAGGGGCTTCACTGTTGCCACGCTCTATCTTGTACTCTTGATGGGGGCCCAGATATTCTGAGGGCGCGAGGGGCCGCCTTCCTGATGCCGCCCTCTCTAGAGGCCGGCTGGCTGGAGCCGGCCGCTCGTAGTGCTGTTGGCTGGTGGTTGGCCGTCCTCTGGTGGCCGGTTGTCGAGTTAGCCGGCCCCCGGAGGGCGGAGCTTCAGCATGGGGCTCAGCAAGGCGGAGCTAGCCCAAAGTCTTGATGAATCATGGGACCCGGGTGAGGCTACCTGTGGCCCATTACTCCGACAAAAACATTGACGTTAGGGTGACTCATATGCGTCCTCGGTCTGTATGAAGCTTTTGGAACATATGAAGCCTTTGGTATGGGGTTTGTCTTCTTCACAGGTGGTGTCATGATGACATTCATGGGAAGATTCTCAAGACAGCTTTTGGGTACCCATATCTTCTTCATAGGTGGCCCATTCCTGCAGTTAGTACCAATATACCTGACAAACACTTCACCATTCTGATTCTTAAACAATTTATAGTTTGCATCAAAGGATTCATCAATGATAATAGGGTTAGCACATGAAACCAGATAAGGTGGATGGATCTACTGGAGGTTCCTTTGCAGCAACCCAGGTGGTTTTGGGGTACTGCTCAGGCTTCCAGTATGACCCATCAACATTCATTTTTGTTTCGAACCCAACACCCTCTTTTCTGGGGTTTCAGTTCAGGATATGCTTTTTGAGGACATCACATAATGTTTGATGCCCTTTGAGGCTTTTGTACATCCCTGTCTCAGGCAGTGTCTTCAACCTGGCATTCTCATCAGCAATAGTAGTGGTATCCTCAGTAGAGGGGTTAGTTACCACTTCAGCAGTTGAAGATATTGCAACAGCAGTAGCAGTAGAGCATTCAGCAACAGAGGTAGCGTTATCACGTTCAATGCATTTTAAACATGGTGGTTCAAATCCTTCCTGAGTGGGACTGATCTGTTGAGCGCAAAGTGACTCATTCTACTTTTGAAGATCTTCATGATCCGATCTCAATTTCTCAAGTTCTTGCTTCCTTTGAAGATAATCATAGGAAAGCTTTTCATGAGATGTTGAGAGGGTTTCATGACGACCTTGAAGTTCCTGGTACTTAACATGAAGATTTTTTATGTCTTCAATTAAGGACTGAGTCTTAGTCATTTCCGCGTCCAACAGGTCATCGCTTTTGTCTAACAGTTTTTGAATATGTTCCATAGCTTTCTGTTGTTCAGTTGCAATTTTAGCAAGTTTTTTGTGGCTAGGTTTGGATTCACCATCAGAGTCATCTTCACTTGATGTTTGAAAGTAAGCATCGTGAGAGTTTACCTTGGCACCACGTTCCATGAAGCAGTAGGTGGGAGTCGAGTCGTTCTCGTCATCAGCGTTGGTGACGGAGCCATTGTCTTCAGTGTTGAAGATGGACTTGGCGACATAAGCTGTAGCTAGAGCCAGACTTGCGACACCAGAGTCAGACTCCTCCTCAGACTCCACCACCTCCTCCGAAGCAGACTCCTCCTCTGAATCCATTTCCTTGCCAACAAAAGCACGTGCCTTGCCTGATGAGCTCTTCTTGTGCGATGAAGACTTGAAGGAAGATTTTGAAGAAGACTTTGAGGATTTCCTCTTCTTCTTGTCATCAGAATCATATTCTTTGCTCTTCTTCTTCTTCTTCTCATTGTCCCACTGTGGACATTCAGAGATGTAGTGGCCAGGTTTCTTGCACTTGTGACAGGTTCTTTTCTTGTTCTCATGGGTGGAAGCTTCATCATCCCTTGATCGAGCTGGATCGTGAAGACTTTCTGAAGCTTTTCTTCCTAGTGAATTTCTAGAACTTCTTCACAAGCATAGCAAGCTCCTTTCCAATATCTTCAGGATCACCGGAACTGCAGTCAGATTCTTCTCCAGATGAGGAAGCAGCAGCATTTGCCTTCAAAGCGCGAGTTCGGCCATAGTTGGGGCCATAGATATCTCGTTTCTCAGATAGCTGGTACTCATGTGTGTTGAGCCTCTCAAGTATGTCAGACGGATCGAGTGTCTTGAAATCAGGGCATTCTTGTATCATCAGGGCTAGGGTGTCAAATGAGATGTCAAGAGATCTCAGCAGTGTCTTCACTATTTCATGCTTTGTAATGTCAGTTGCACCGAGCGCACGGAGCTCATTTGTGATATCACTGAGGCGATCAAACGTGAGCTGAACGTTCTTGTTGTCGTATCTTTTGAAGTGGTTGAAGAGGTTGCGGAGAGTACTGATTCGTTGATCACGCTGAGTTCAGACGCCTTCATTAACCTTGGAGAGCCAGTCCCATACTAGCTTCGACGTTTCCAAAGTGCTCACACGACCATACTGCCCTTTGGTCAGATGACCACAGATGATGTTCTTGGCTGTAGAGTCCAGTTGAATGAACTTCTTGACATCAGCAGGGGTGACACCTTCACCAGTCTTGGGAACGCCATTCTTGACGACATACCACAGATCGACATCAATGGCTTCAAGATGCATACGCATCCTATTCTTCCAATAGGGATATTCAGTGCCATCGAAGTTGGGGCACGCATTGGAGACCTTGATTATCCCTGTAGTCGACATAGCTAAAACTCCAGGTGGTTAAACCGAATCACACAGAATAAGGGAGTACCTTGCTCTGATACCAATTGAAAGGGCTAGTTATCGACTAGAGGGGGGTGAATAGGTGATTTTTATGAAAGTCTTCAAAACATGGGAGTTTCAAAGACAAACAATAGAAACAACACTATTCGAATGCAGCGAAAGGTAGACTACAATAGACAAGCCATAGTCAAGTATTCAATGAAGTGAAAGCACGAAGACTATTAGCATCTAGGTAGTACGAATCAGGATGGAAGATAGTATGAAGCCAATCAGATCAGGTAGTCACATAGTGAAGTCAAACAGATAATGCAAGCAGACAATGACTTCACGAAGACAAACTGTAAGTAGAGAGAAGTGAGAGATAGAACCTGTAGCTTCAGGAGGACAGGGATTTGTTTGACCAGTTCCAGTTGCTGTGACAACTGTACGTCTGGTTAGGGAGGCTGAGATTCAACTCAGAAGACCGCGTCTTCACCTTATTCCCCTTGAGCTAAGTACACCTAGTCCCCGCCCAATCACTCTAGTAAGTCTTCAAGGTAGACTTCCAAACCTTCACAGACTTTGTTCACCGGCAATCCATAATGACTCTTGGATGCTCAGAACGTGACGTCTAACCAGCTGGAGGATTCACAGTCCTCAAGTGTAACAAGTCTTCAGATCACGCGGATAGAAAGACTGAAGTGATGCCAAACACTCCTTGGGCTCTGGGTGGTTTGGGCTTTGTCCTCGCAAGGATTCTCTCTCAAAAGCTTCGGAGGTGGGTTGCTCTCAAATAACAAAAGTCGTATCTAACTCTGAGCAGCCTCCAATTTATGGTGTAGGGGGTGGGCTATTTATAGTCACGGGCAACCCGACCTGATTTGTCCGAAATGACCCTGGGTCACTAAGGAACTGACACGTGTCGCAACGGTCAGATTTCAAACACACGCGGCAGCTTGACTTGGGCTACAAGTAAAGCTGACTTATCCGACTCTGGATAAGATTTGCTCTCATTGTCTTCACTCGAAGACATAGGATTTGGTTGAGCATCACTTCAGTCACTCTGGCTTTGTTCACTTGGACCCCACTTAACAGTGTGGTGGTTCCTATGACTAAACAAAGAAGAAGGGAAACAACGAAACAAGTAAGTCTTCGCGCTCCATAGTCTTCAGACATTGTCTTCACATGTCATAGTCTTCAAGGTGGTTAGCTTCACAGACCACCATTGTCTTCAATGTCTTCACACATTTTTAGGGGTCATCTCCGGTAGGTAAACCGAATCAATGAGGGACTACTACCTGTGTTGTCCTACAATTCTCACAAACACATTAGTCCCTCAACCAGGTTTGTCGTCAATACTCCAAAACCAAGTAGGGGTGGCACTAGATGCACTTACAGAAAGCGTGACCCACCCCGTGTCAAACAAATAATAACTAGTGAGCGGCCACCTACAAACCATCTCCCCCGCCCCCTCTGATTCCTGAGTCCCCACCCCCAAAAAAATCCCCCAAATTAAATGTGCAATCGTCCGTGGAACCCTAGATGCGGCGGGACTTCTATACAGGGACGCCATCTCCGACGGACTCCCCACCGCCACACATGCTTCAGAAGCTTCGCGCCGCCCATTGTCATCCCCCATCTCTCCTTGTAATTTCTTTTGAAACTTCATAACATATGTTTACAACGTCATTCCCCCTCCCCCGGGCCGCCGTCACGCATGCTTCAAAAGGTTCGCATAGCCTGGTGCCATCCCCCCTTCCCACCTTGCATTTTAAGTTTAGGATGCCTTGTATTTTCTTATGAATCTTTATAATAGATCTGGGACTTCTTTTGGAAAAAAATATTGCCACAAAAACATCAATATTTGGTCGAACAAATTTTAAATATGAGAAAATAAATATCATGAATTGTATCTCACCGAAAGGCTGAGCCGTTACCACCTCATGGAAAGCCGGAAGCTTCGGAGCCATGGAAAAGAAAAGGAAAACGAGGAAAAGGAAAGCATGACCCACCCCGCATCGAACCGCATTCTTCTTTACTATTCTTCTTTCCATTGTTTTTTTTAAGTTTTTTCCCGATTTTTATAGGTTTCTTTCTCTCTTTTTTTTGTTTTTATTTATTTGTCCGTTTTTGAAGGGGTTTATATTTTAACACAAGTCTATTTTTCTTAGAACACATTATACATTTTTAGTGTACACTTGAAATATCGTTTTATACACGTTGAATATTATTCAATTACACGATGTACATTTTTATTTTTAGTATATGTTTTGAACACTATCTGAATACAAAGGCAACATTTTTTCAAATACGCATTGATTTTTTTCTGGTAATAACAATATTTCTAAACCTACGTGGACATTTTCTATACATTGGATGAATATTTTTTTATGTCACACACATTTGTTTGAAACGTGAGAAATTTTCTTTCTAAGTGTAACTTACATTTGTTAATGGTACAAAACATTTCTTTGTCGTACACATTTTTTACATTGTATAAACATTTTTCAAACTTTTCTAATCATCATCGCAAAACTCAAGCTGATAGATGCATCCGTATTTGACATCATGCGTCCGCGAGTTGTACGGACGATCACGACCATGACTTCTTTCTTTTCTTTTCTTTTTGTTTCCCCAATGATTCTTTCGATTTGTGTCGTCCGAGTCAAAAGCATTACAAAGAGGAAGTCAAGCTAACTCGTGTAGAGGAGCGGTAACAGCGCCGTGCCGGCGGCTCGTTCTAGTTGCGTCAGTGGTTGTTTGGTGTTGTAGTGTCCTCGATGTAACTTTTATTCTTTTTTAGAATGGCTTGTATTTCATGAATTACGAGAGGATTGAAACCTTTTATAATTGACCTGAGCCCTTTTTGGAAAAAAAATGATATTGGTGTAAAATAAACACAAAAATTTGGTCGAATATGATCTAACTCTAATATGAGAAAGTGCACATCATGAATTATCTGACGGAAAGGCCACCTTGCTGAAAAGCCGGAAGCTTTGCAAAGAAGGAAAAGGAAAGCGTGATCCACCCCGCGTCAAACACATCATAACTAACGGGAGGCCACCTACAAACCATCTGCCCCCGCCCCCTCAGATTATTCCCCACGACCCACCCCAAAAACAACCCCCCCAGCAATTTTAATCATCGGTGGAACCCTACATCCAACAGGACTTGTAGACGGGGACGCCACCTCCGACGGATCCTTCAGCTCGCTTCTTCCCCACTGCCGCCCGTTGTCATCCCCATCTCTCATTGTAATTTCTTATAAACATTCATAACATATGTTT
>NC_057795.1:29898430-29917360 GCF_018294505.1 Triticum aestivum | reverse complement strand
TAACATATGTTTACAACGTCATCCCCCCTCCCCCCGGGCCTACGTCACGCACGCTTCAAAAGGTTCGCGTTGCCCGGCGCCATCCCCCCTTCCCACCTTGCATTTTATGTTTAGGATGCCTTGTATTTTCTTATGAATCTTTATAATAGATCGTGGACTTCTTTTGGAAAAAATATTACCGCAAAAACATCAGCATTTGGTCTAATTTACAAATTTTAAATATGAGAAAATAAACATGATGAATTATATCTCACTGAAAGGCTGAGCCATTTCCACCTCATGGAAAGCCGGAAGCTTCGCAGCCAAGGAAAAGAAAAGGAAAACGAGGAGGAAAAGGAAAGCATGACCCACTCCGCATCGAACCGCTTTTTTGTTACTTTTCTTCTTTCCATTGTTTTTCAAAGTTATTTTTTCTTTCTCGATTTTTATTGATTTCCTTTCTATCTCTTTCTATCTCTTTTTCTTTGATTTTCTTTTTTGTTTATTTTTCATTTTCAAATGGTTTTTTAACACAAGTCTATTTTTCGTAAAACGCATTATACATTTCCAGTATACATGTGAAATATTGTTTTGATATACGTTGAACGTTATTCAATTACATGATGTACATTTTTGTTTTTAGGACATGTTTTGAACACTTTCTGAACACAAACTCAACATTTTTCAAATACACGTTGAACTTTTTTTTGGTAATAAAAATATTTCTAAACCTATATGGACATTTTTTGTACATTAGATGAATTTTTTAATGTCACACTCCTCTTTTTGAAACGTGAGAAAATTTCTTTAAAGTGTCACATATATTTGTTAATGATACTCCCTCCGTCCGGAAATACTTGTCATCAAAATGAATAAAAGGAGATGTATCTATACGTATTTTAGTTCTAGATACATCCCTTTTTATCAATTTTGATGACAAGTATTTTCGGACGGAGGGAGTATAAAACTATTCTTTGTCCTACATAGATTTCTTTACTTGTATAAACATTTTTCAAAATTTTCTCATTTTTTTTTTAAATGCAAGAACACTTTTTCAAAATTTTCAATCATCAACGACAAAGTTAAGCTGATAGATGCATCCGTATTGGACATCCGGGCGGATGTCAACGCTTGATAGTTGGGTTGGTCTTCGTGGCTCTAATATTTCTCGAGTTTCTCCATCTGGACAGAGTTGACTTAGCTCTAGTGTCAATTCCCGCCATCTTCTTGGGGGCGGTGTGGTTAGAGTTTCACATCATACGTGCACGCCGGTGAGACCCCGTGTGAGACGCTCACCCCGTGTGAGACGCTTTAGACGGATTAAAAGGTTCAATGATGACGACTGCGATACTAGGGCGCTAGTCTTTATGGGCACATGTGTGAAGACTTTCAATCCTCATCGACAAAGTCAAGCTGACTCCGGTAGAGGCTCGTTCTGGTTGGGTCAATGATCGTTTCGATGTAACTTTTATTCTTTCTTTATGATATCTTGTATTTTTATCAACTTTTTATTTTTGTGAACCTTTTATAATATATCCGACTCCTTTTTGAAGAAACATATTGCTGTAAAACAAACATCAAAATTTGGTGGAATATAATCTAGCTCAAATATGAGAAAGTACATATCATGAATTATCTCATGGAAAGGCCACCTTGCCGAAAAGCCGGAAGCTTCGCAAAAAGGAAAAAGGAAAGCGTGACCCACCCCGCGTCAAACGCAACATATCTAGCGGGCGATCACCTCTATTAGGAAACTTCTATATGCCTCCCCATCTGGGTTTCTTTTCTGTTTTTTATTGTTTGGCTATTTTTTTATTGTAGGTATTTTTGTTATTTCTTCCTTCTCCTTTTTATAGGCGTTGAGAAGGAGCTTCAGTGGTGCTGATGGGGCGAGAGCTATATATCGCCTAAAGAGAATTATATGCTCGACTTGCCTGAAGCATTTCCCACATGGATCATTTCTTGCCGACCCATTAGCGGGTTCACCCCGTTGACTAGCTGGCTGCATTCCTTTGCTTGTTCGCTTCAATTTTTCATTTCTATTTTTCTTTTCAGTTTGTTTGATTGTTCTTGTTTGTTTCCTCGTTTTTTTACTTTTTCTTTTATTCTTCCCTCCTTTCCTTCTTTCTTTCTCGGTTTTTACTTTTCCCTTTTTTCTTTCCCTAGCCTTTTCACATATTTTTCTTTGTTTCTTTCTCGACTTTTACTGGTTTTATTTTTCTGTGTTTTTCTTTTTTGTTTCTTTGTCGGTTTTCATGGGATTTTTTTAACACAAGTCTACTTTTCTTCAGTACACATTATATATTTTTAGTGTGCATGTAAAAAAAATTTGATACATGTTGCACATTATCAATTACACGATGTACATTTTTATCTTTAGTACATGTTTTGAACATTTTTAATATATAGTCAATATTTTTTAAATACACATTTAACAATTTCTATGGTTATATTAGTATAACCAGTTTTTTAAATGAAAAATCAATTTTACACAAGAAACTTGTTTAAAATGTCACGTACATTTTAATGGTATGAAACATTTCTTTATACTACACAACTGTTTTTTGCACTTTGCATACACATTTTTTAAAATTTTCACATACATTTTGTTTGGAACGTAGGAACCTTTTTTAACATTATCAACATTTTTTAATTGTGCTAAAAAGGATATGTTTTAACATTTTTCTAAATTCGTGGATCTGATTTTTTTGGTTAAATCTAGTTTATACAATATATTCATATAAATATAATTAAAATAAAACAGGAAAAATAAGAAGAAGAAAATATTTTTTAGGGAAAGAGAAAATATTTTAGCATAACATCATGGCGTGGCGAGCCCATGGCATGCTCACGCACATGGTGGTGGTGAAGCGCTGCTGCTGCGCTGGGCCGGGCCACTACGTCTCCTCTTGATGCGAAGCTGCCCTACGTCTCGCTATAAGTGAGACATAGGCGGGTCATGCCGTGGGTTTGTCTTTTGCATGGAAATTAAAAAGTTACATGTGTCCCTTTTTTTGTCTTGATGAAATACTAACTGATGTCCAAATTAAAATCAGTCAGCTGATAAGTAGACACCCCAAGATTCTAACAAAGTTTAAGAACACTTGTACGTGATGGCATACATGGATAATATTTTTAATTTCTGCGCCAAAAGGCTTTTTTTACATGTGTGCCAAAGGGCTAATTGTAAGATCCGATGGCTATGGTTAGATATGTACCAAATAAATGGTCAGATGTTTCTGGTTAATTGTCTAGAAGGCAAAACCATGACTTAGTTAGGTTCAAGGCCTTCAGAAGCGTTGGAGTTTGCAGTGATTGATTGTATGGACCTTGTGAGTGAGTAATACAATATTTCACCCGCAAAAGAAAAAGTTTCTGATTAATGCGGGAATTTTTGGTCTATTTCTATTTTTTATTCGTATTGTGCTTTATTATAGTAGTATATAATAGAATAAAATCAATGCCATAACTAGTATTTGACATAGTATTCTGGCAGGAAATCGAATAGAATCACCCAGACAATCAAATCAATACCTGATCTCAATGGCGAATCCCCGCAGGGCGCGGCTAGTTGGGCCCGGCCCATCTTTCGCTTTTCTTTCTAGAAAAAGTTGTTCAAAAAATGAAGCATTGTGTGCCGGATTCGAACCTGCGGCCTAGAGGTTCACAGAACAACGCAACAACCACTCAGACAACAACCAACTTGTGATAGTTTACTTCGGTTTCCTCTTCTTATTGTTTTCAAAGATCGCGATGCCCGCATATTTTTCTTTTTCTTGTTTTTTCTCTGTTTCTCTTTTGTTTCCTTTTTCTTTTGCAAATGCGCGAACAATTATTAATTTTGTTTTTATGAATCAATGAACTCCTTTTAAAATTTGTGAACTTTTTCAAAATGAATGAACTTTTTTCAATTTTAATGAACTTTTTTTCAAATCCATGAACTTTTTTCAAAACCCAGTGAACTACTTTTTCAAAATGGATGAACTTTTTCCAATTTTAATGAACTTTTTTTCAAATCCGTGAACTTACTTTCTTCATAACCTCGTGAACTATTTTCAAATTCGAGATTTTTTTTAATTCAGAATCGATGAAAGTTTTTCCAAGTCATTTTTACTTGTACTGAATGAAGCATTAAGTAGACTTGTTTCCTCACTGTACGCAAGAAAGTCGAGCGTGGTCCAGTGGTTAGGGTCTCGGTGTGGAAGCGCTAGGATGCAAGATCGAATCCCATTGTCGATGGAATAAGAAGAAGAAATCAAGGGCAGGCTCAAAGTCAGAGGTATGAAGAAAAATCTATTAAGTCTCAATTGTTTTGTTCAAAGAAGGCTAGAATTTGCCATAATACTACTAGGAACATGTACTATTAATTACTAATTTCTATTTTGCATTGATGGAGGGCAGGCTTAAGCCTATTAAAGCCTGCCCAGTTCATTCGCCACTGCCTACGAGCTCGAGGTTGATGAGGACAATCCCAGATTTAAACATGATGAATCCACCACCTCTACTGGAGCACGACGGAGGAGATACCGCCCAGGCGTCATAAAAAAGCAAGATGGAGGGACCAAGCGGCTAAATTAAAATCGGTTTTGGTTGTTTTATCTTACTCCATCTGAGAGTGCAAGCCTGTTTTGTTTTCTAATTTGTTGAGTCAAGATCTTCATCAACAGTAACACTAGAATTTAACGTGTTTTTTCTCAGCTCCGTTCATGAAGCTAGCTAGTTGTAATCTCTTCTTTTCTGGCTATTTCTCAGCTGCGACTGAATTGATTCCTGGACGTATGTAGCGCCTAGGACAGCGTATCTTTTGTTTCTGCGGTTGTTAGTATTTTTTTTTTTGAGGAAACTGCACCCTTTATTAATGATCAATGTTCATGGTGGTACAGATTACATCGGGCAAGGATAACAGCCACACATGGCGCCCAAGAGAAAGGGAAGAACTAGCTTTGGCAAGTGCGTGTGCCTCGCCATTATGTTGACGCTTCTCATAGATAAACTTCAGGTCTCGGAATAAGGTTCGCTGGGCTGTGATCTCCCTCAAGATAGTGACATAGTGACACGGAACGCCTGCTTCAATATTGGCCACCACTTCACTGCAATCCGAGGCAACGCAAACTGAATCCACATGCAAGTCCATAGCTAATGCCAGAGCTTCGCTACACGCACGAGCTTCCAATGATGCTGGGTCAATCAAACCTTCAAACACGACGACCGAGGCGCCCAAATAAAGTCCATTTTTGTCCCGGCAGATGGCAGCTGCTGCTCCTTTCATTCTGTCCCGCGAGATGCCCCCATCGACATTGATTTTCACATTATGCTCTGTTGGACGCTGCCAACCCTTCGAGGGATTGTGTACAAGCCCGTCCTCCTGCACTGCAAGCTGCAACTCATTTTTTGCATGCACATCCTTTTCCCTTGCATGCATGCCGCTGGCTTGTTCGGAGCTCTGAATAGTGACCAACTCAAGATCAGCAAGGAATTTGTTAATGAAGCAATGCGTGCTAATGGGGCTCTGGTACTGATCATCGTGTATAGCTCGTCGTCTAGCCCACCATATCGCCCACATCGTCACAAGCACCTTGGAGAGGTCCTCCGACGGTAAAGTGTCCACGAGCCAGTGCACCCACAGCTTAGGATCCTCCGTGCGGTTTGATATAGCGACCTCAGTCAACTCCTCGTCCGCGAGAGCCCAAACACATCTGGCCATCTGACAATCGAACAGGGCGTGGCGCCAAGTATCGTTGGCCGCCTGGCATATCGCGCATTCAGGTGTTTCGGCCATGCTCCGATGCTTGCGCACATCGCCTGTCGGCAAAGATGTCCTAGCTAGTCGCCATGCAAAAACCTTGATTTTAGATGGCACATCTGCTCCCCATAGTTTTGTCCAGGAGCGCCGGTCTGCATCAATGTTGGAGTGTCCCGGGTTGTGCTCCAACCAGTCCGTCCTTTGCTGTTTGGTGGCAGCTGTTAGAATTATAGGTCATGTAATCTCAACTATTTATCTCCTTTCCTCTCCCGTAACAACCTCAAACTCTATCCCGTGTAACAACCTGGATCCTAGCGATCAGGTGCAACTTGTACGCCACGGCAAGGGCTTCTTGCCTCAATCAATATAACACCACGCGGCTCTCTGCGGAGAGTAGGAACGCTTCCATCTGATATGGTATATAGAGCAATCCTCTTCCCATCGATCTAGCCAGCAGCCTCCTTCCTCGTTCCACCTTCGCTACCATCGTCACCATCGTCATCTTCCTCGACCATCGTCGCCATGTCGTCCTCATCAACCGTATCCCTCAACCTTGGCGCTCTCCCATCAGAGAAGCTCACCAAGACCAACTTCATCTTGTGGAAGGCACAGGTCATGCCGGGCCTGCGAGGAGCGCAGGTCACCGTCCTTCTGGATGGATCGGATGCAGTGCCACTGAAGACGGTGCAGCAGCAGCAGGTGGACAAAACCACCGCCCAAGTACCCAATCCTCTGTACGCACAGTGGATTTCGAAGGATCAACAAGTCCTAAGTCACCTCCTGAATTCCCTCTCAATGGAGATTCTCGCCCAAGTTGCGAGCAAGGAGACGATGTTTGAGCTTTGGACAGCCATCACCACTCTGTTCGCCTCGCAATCCCAATCGCGCATCACCAATCTACGGATCGCCATCACCAACACAAAAAAGGGCTCCATGTCCAGCAGCGCTTTTATCTCTCGGATGAAGAACCTTGGAGATGAGCTCACAGCGGCAGGACGTCCCGTCTCGGATCCAGAGATGGTTGACTACGTACTTGCCGGCCTTGACAGGGACTACGATCCCGTTGTGGCGGCCATAGGAGCAGTGAAGAACCAGATCTCCGTAGATGATTTGTTTGCCCAAATCGCAGCCTTTGACCAGCGCGTAGAGATGCTCGGCGATGGCCCTGATTCAGGCTTCAAGACTTCAGCTAACCTAGCCTACAGGGGACGCGAACGCGGCTACAACAGAGGCCGCGGACGCAGCAGCAGCAGGGGGCGCGGCCGAGGCAGGCGCTCCTCCCCAGCTCCATCTGGTGGAAACAGCGGCGGCAGAGGTGGCTGCGGTCGCCCACAGCAACAATGCCAACAGCAGGTTCGGGACTACCCAGAGTGACAAATCTGTTTCAAGCATCACCCTGGAGGTGCTCGTGACTGTTGGCATCGATATGATGATGAAGATGAACATGAGGAGAAGGGGGCCAACATGGTCACCGACTCCTACGGCGTTGATAAAAATTGGTATGCTGACACTGGTGCCACCAATCACATCGCAGGGGAGCTCAACAAGCTGACCATCAGAGACAAATACCGTGGACATGACCAAGTCCATACTGCGAGCGGTTCTGGTATGAAAATCACTCATGTTGGTAGTTCAATTGTCAAAAACCCCATGAAAAACTTGCATCTTAAAAGAGTTTTATATGTGCCCACAACATCAAAGAACCTCCTTTCTGTTCATAAATTTACTCTTGATAACCGTGTTCTCATTGAGTTCTATCCATATTTCTTTTTGGTAAAGGACTTGGACACGAGGAGAATCCTTCTTAGGGGCAAGTGCGTGGAAGGTCTCTACCCCATCATATCTTCGTCATCACCATCAAATAAACAAGCTTTAGTTGCAGTCAAGCCCTCTTCATCAAAGTGACATAGTAGACTAGGTCATCCTTCGTCGGTTATTGTTAAATTTGTTCTTAGCAAGAATAAGCTTCCGTACTCTCATGAGTCAAGCATTGAGTCTATTTGTGATCCATGTCAACAAGCTAAAAGTCATCAGTTGCCATATCCTATATCTACTAGTATTTCCACTGCTCCATTGCGCGCAACTTGTGTTTTCTGATGTGTGGGGACCAGCCCCAGTCTCTGTTGGTAGGCACTCATACTATGTTAGTTTCATTGACGACTACAGCAAGTTTACATGGATCTACCTCCTCAAGGAACGTTCTGAAGTCTTTCAAGTCTTCTAGAATTTCCAAAATATTGTTGAGCGAAAATTAAACACTAAAATAATTGCCATGCAAACCGACTGGGGAGGTGAATACAGAAAATTAAACTCCTTCTTTCAAGAACTTGGCGTTTCACATCATGTTGCATGTCCCCATGCACATCAACAGAATGGCTCCGCTGAAAGGAAACATCGCCATGTTGTTGAAGTAGGACTAGCTCTTCTAGCAAATTCTTGCATGCCACTGAAATTCTGGGATGAAGCCTTCTTAACTGCCACGTATCTCATCAACTTGCTACCTAGCAAGGTCATAAAGTACGAAACTCCCATCACACGCCTCCTTGGCATATCTCCTGACTATAAATCACTACGTGTATTTGGTTGTGCCTGTTGGCCCAACCTTCGCCCATATAATACACGCAAGCTTTCTTTTCGCTCAAAGAAGTGTGTGTTTCTTGGATATAGTCCAATTCACAAAGGAGTCAAATGTCTTGATGTCTCTACTGGCAGGGTCTACATCTCTCGTGATGTAGTTTTTGATGAGTCAATCTTTCCCTTTGAATCGCTTCATCCTAATGCCGGCGCACATCTCAAACAAGAAATCCTTCTTCTTCCACCACATCTCCAAAACTCTGATCATGGGGGCGACAATTGTACTAATCCAACTGATGATCCTACTGATAGGAATGTGCCTCCATGTGTGCAGGGTCATGCAGCAGAAAATGGCGCAGAAAATGGTGGAGGAAATGATCAGAATTTTGCTGAAAACGAGCCAATATTTTATGTACCAGAAGAAAACGAAGCTGGTGCGGAGCACGAGGCGGATCTGGAGTCACCTGGAACTCCTATTCGCCTGATCGCCTCGGATCGGGGGCGCAGATACGCCCCGAACCGCGCGCCTGCTGGATTCCCTCAGCCGCGCCAATCCGCGGGCGCCACGTCGCCGCAAGCGGACGAGCCGCGCATCGCACCGCGTCCCACACACGGACAGGCGACAGCGACGGCAGATTCAGTGGGGCCTACGTCGGGATCCCAGTCACATGCAGCGGCCAGCGGCGGATCTTCTGCGGCTGCCTGTGCTAGCGGTTCAGGCACATGTGAGGCTACACAATCCAGTTCGGGATCTGCTGCGGAAAAGGAATCTGTTGTTGTTTCCTCAGGATCCTCTGCGCAGGGGTCGTTTGTGCCATCTCCTGTAACACGACAGCCACACATACGTCAGAATCAGCCCCAACAAGTCACAACTTCACGTGTCACGACAAGATCGCAGAAAGGTATAAGAAATTCAAAAATCAGAACTGATGGTACTGTTCCATATGGTATGTTGTGCATTGCAGGAGAACCAACAAATGTAGAAGATGCACTTGAGGATCCCAATTGGAAAATAGCAATGGATGAAGAATACTCAGCACTTATGAGGAACAAGACTTGGCATCTTGTACCAGAAAAAAGAGGTAAAAATATCATTGACTGCAAATGGGTTTATAGAATCAAAAGAAAGGCAGATGGCTCCATTGACAGGTATAAAGCTCGCTTGGTTGCAAAAGGTTTTAAACATCGCTATGTTTTGGACTATGAAGATACTTTTAGTCCCGTTGTCAAAGCCGCGACTATTAGACTTGTGCTAGCTATTTCTGTGTCCAGGGGATGGAGCTTGAGACAGCTAGATGTCAAGAACGCATTTTTGCATGGTGTTCTGGAAGAGGAGGTTTATATAAGACAACCGCCTGGGTATGTAAATAAGCAAGTACCTCATCACGTGTGCAAGCTTGATAAGGCACTTTATGGCTTGAAGCAAGCACCAAGGGCATGGTATTCAAGGTTAAGCTCTAAGTTAAGGTGTTTGGGTTTTATTGCATCTAAGGCTGACACGTCATTGTTCATCTACAACAAAGCAAGTATAACTATATTCCTGCTAGTATATGTTGATGATATTATAGTTGCAAGCTCCTCACAAAGTGCTACTAATGCTCTCCTGCATGATTTAAGCTCGGAATTTGCTTTGAAAGATCTTGGTGATCTACACTTCTTCTTGGGCATAGAAGTTAAGAAGATTCAAGATGGTATAACATTAAATCAGGAAAAGTATGCCACTGAACTTCTAGCTCGTATGGGGATGAAAGATTGTAAGCCTTCACCTACACCGTTGTCTTCTTCAGAAAAGCTTTCAGCTTTTGAAGGTGAACTGCTCAAAGAAGAAGAGATCACAAAATATAGAAGTGTAGTAGGAGCCCTACAGTACTTGACACTGACAAGGCCTGATATTTCCTTTGCTGTTAACAAGGTTTGTCAGTATCTTCATGCACCTACTACTGTACATTGGACAGCTGTCGAAAGAATTGTACGGTATATCAAACATACTGTGAGTTTGGGACTTCAAGTCAAGCACTCTAACTCTACTCTAGTTAGTGCATTTTCTGATGCTGACTGGGCAGGATGCAGTGATGACAGGAAGTCAACTGGAGGATTTGCAGTATTTTTTGGATCCAATCTTATTTCTTGGAGTGCTAGGAAACAAGCCACAGTATCCAGGTCAAGTACTGAAGCCGAATACAAATCACTAGCTAATGCTACTGCTGAAATCATTTGGGTTGAATCATTGCTCAATGAATTGGGAATCAAATAGCATCATGTGTCATGTTTGTGGTGTGACAATTTGGGAGCCACTTATCTTTCTGCAAACCCAGTGTTTCATGGTCGAACCAAGCACATAGAAATTGATTTTCATTTTGTCAGAGAAAGAGTTGCAGAAAAGAAGCTAGACATACGGTTCATTGCCTCCAGAGATCAGGTTGCAGACGGATTTACCAAAGCTTTGCCAGTCAAGCTATTTGAAGAATTCAAGAAGAATCTTAATGTAGGATAGTTGAGATTAAGGGAGGGTGTTAGAATTATAGGTCATGTAATCTCAACTATTTATCTCCTTTCCTCTCCCGTAACAACCTCAAACTCTATCCCGTGTAACAACCTGGATCCTAGCGATCAGGTGCAACTTGTACGCCATGGCAAGGGCTTCTTGCCTCAATCAATATAACACCAGCGGCTCTCTGCGGAGAGTAGGAATGCTTCCATCTGATAGTAGCAAGTAAACGGTAAGCCGATCGAACGGTGAAAACACCATTCCTTTCATAATGCCAAGACCAAAAATCTTCCTGAACTCTGGTGCTTAACGGAATATTGAGTATCGCTGCTATGTCCATCGCATAAAAGTGTTGATCAAGCACTTGAACATCCCATGACGTTGTAGCTTGGTCAATCAACTCAGAAACATGTTGCGGCAGATTATTTGATTTAGCACATACCGGCCTCAACTTGTAGTCGCGGGGGATCCAGTTCTCTGCCCAGATGTGTGTATTTTCTCCGGAACCAATCCGTTTTATGAGGCCAAGTTTCAGCGTGTCTAATCCTTTGAAGATTGACCTCCAAACCTGCGACGGGTTTTTGCCTATCTCTACATTTAACACCGAAGAATCAGGGTAGTACACAGCCTTCAAGATGCGAGCACTTAACGGGTTAGGTTCCTGGAGGAGACGCCACGCTTGACGAGCCAAAAGTGCCAAATTAAAGAGCTCAATGTCTCGGAACCCCATACCTCCCATGAACTTCGGTTGTGACATGACCTCCCAAGAGACCCATGTTGTCTTCCTCTCGCCTTTCTTGGAACCCCACCAAAATTTACGCAGCAACCCATTAATATGTAGACACAGCCCCCGTGGGAGCTTAAAGCATGCCATAGAATATGTTGGTATGGCTTGAGCTACGGATTTGATTAGAACTTCTTTACCTCCAACTGAAAGTGCTTTTTCCATCCACCCTTGCACCTGTTTCCAGATATTGTCCTTCAAGTATTTAAGCGAACCCTCCTTTGCTCTTCCCACGTCAGAGGGGAGGCCAAGGTATTTCTCAGATAACTACTCATTCTGAACATCCAGAGTCAACTTAATTTCCTCCTTCAAATTTTCTGAACACCCTTTGCTAAAAAAAATAGAAGATTTATCCTTGTTAATGCGTTGATCAGACGCACCACAATATCTCTGCAAAAGAGAGTCAACCCTCGAGGCCATCTATGGGGTGGCATCAAAAAAGAGAAGGCTATCATCTGCAAATAAGAGATGGTTAACTTGAGGGGCGCCCGGGGCCACCGTGATGCCATGAACTGCCTCATGGGTTGGTGGATTTCAACAAACATGATAGACCTTCAGCAGCCAATAGGAAAAGGTAAGGTGAGATGGGGTCACCTTGCCGAATACCACGGGTGGGTTTGAACTCCTCTTGTTGGCCACCGTTAAACATAACAGCAAATGATACCGATGAGACACAACGCATAACCGTGTCAGTAAAGCCAGAGCTAATTCCCAGTTTCAGCATGACAGCTCTCAAATAAGACCACTCCAGACGGTCATATACCTTCATCATATCAAGCTTCAGAGCACAAAATCGGTTCCCTTTCAATTTCCTAGTTTTCATGTAGTGAAGGCACTCATAAGCAGAAATGAAATTGTCTGTAATAAGGCGTCCTGGTACAAATGCCGATTGTTCTTCAGAGATGATGGCGGGGAGAATAATCTTGAGCCGGTTAGCCAATACCTTTGAGGCGATCTTGTAGATTACATTGCATAGGCTTATCGGTCAAAATTGTCTTAAACTTTTTGGACTTGCAATCTTGGGAATTAACACAATGAACGTTTTGTTTATCTCCTCCGGGGAATCAACTCCACTCAAAACTCGAAGCACAATATCAGTAACCTCATCGCCACACAAGTCCCAATGCCGCTGAAAGAAGTGTGCCGGGAACCCGTCGGGGCCAGGGGCCTTCGTAGGAAACATTTGAAACAACGCAGTTTTTACCTCCTCTTTACTAAATGGAGAGTTGAGCTTGCTGTTCATATTGGCATCCACCTTCACCGGTATGTGAGAGAGCACCTCCTCCATACCAATGGTATTATCTGAAGTGTATAAATTCTCATAAAAGTTTGTTGCCATTGAAGCCATCTCCTGATCATCCTTGGTCATGGACCCATCGCTGCGCTGTAGCTCGGCCACTCGGTTCTTAGCCTTACGAGCACTAGCCTTCCTGTGGAACAACTTTGAGTTGCTATCTCCTTCTGCAAGCCACTGGATTCTTGCTCGTTGGCGCCACATAATCTCCTCTCTATAACAAAGCTCGACGATTCTTCCTTCAATTTCCTTTTCCTCAGCACATGGGCCGACTCGTGTTACAGCTGACCGGAGCTGCTCAAGGCGCCGACGAAGCTGCCGGAGGTCCATACGAACCGAACCAAAAGTGGTTTATCCCCAACGTTGAAGGCTACTAGCTACATTTGAGAGCTTGCGGTTGTTAGTAACTAACCCTTCATGCAAGGATGGTTAAAAGAAGATATAATAGAAAAAAAGAAGAAGCTAATGATCTGGATTATCTCAATAAAGTTAATAAGCTCCAGTAAAGATGCTAATGATCTCGATTATTGATCCCTGGACGTATGTAGCGCCACATCGTATATTTTGTTTTTCGTTGTTAGTAACTAGCCCTTCTTACAAAGAAGGTTAAAAGAAGATAACAGAAAAAAAAGAAGCTAATGATCTCGATTATCTCAATAAAGCTAATGAGCTCCATTAATAGAGATACAGCCCTCTATACACGAGAGCAGGAAAACTAAAAAGACTGCTAGTAGTCTACTAAAGGTAGGCAAAATCATGCAAAGATTGTGCTGTATTGTTCAGCCGTATGTATATAATGTAACTGAATGTTCCACGGAGCCTGCCGGGCGACATGGATCGCTGCTTAAAATTCCAATCTTCTCCGAGTAGGGAAGAGATCCATCCTGGCGGCTGCATCGATCCCATTGGTTGCTTTTGCTTTGCAACTTTATCCAGCCATTGGCGGACGTCGCACTCCGGCCAGCCTCTGGCGCCGTCCAGGTAAAAGTTCAACGCCGCACGCACACGAGCATCAAGTGACAACCACGCTGGCTCTAGATTACTTGATTTATTTAAGGACTTGAACTCAACAGCACTTGATCGACCAGCCGTGTAGAGTAGAACAAAAAATTGATAAAAGAGAGCTTTTCTCTCCGATTTCCATTAATAAAAATCACCATGTCTTACAAGATAAGCAAAAGGAGAAAAGCTAACTACACCATGCATCCCAAAGCTCGCTGGCTGTCGATCCCCCCGTTAACTCCCCCACAGCAAGCCGAGATCTAAGGCCTGGGCTCAGATTAGGTCCCGGTACCAGAAACATATCCTTTTTTTTTTGCGACAACAAACAGCTAAGAAAGAAGTTCTGGCGCATAACTTCCATCTTACAAGTATCATATATTTTTTATTTAAGGCAAAAGACGGGGCAAGGCAGCGAAGGTGAAGAAGCTTAGAAGTATATGAGGCCGCGTCGCTGGAGGATGATCTGAAGGAAGAAATCACCCTGCCATGATCCTCCCTGTCCTCAGTCGCCATCCATGCGCCGCTACGAACACCTCCTCTGCAACCTCTCCCACCTGCCTCACTCCTACCGCCATCCTCTCATTTCTTGCGGGGTTTTTCTGCAATATTCCAATCATGTATTTTTTTGAGAAACAAATTCACCGGAACACAGGGATCATTCACCCTGTTATTCTTAAACACTACACCATTCCGCAAATTCCAGAGCGTTCAGCAGATGGCAGATATCCCTGTCATCACTAGACCTCTTTCATCTTTTCCAAAAAATTTAACCCAATTTCTCATCAATAAATCTAAATTTTCTGGAATATTTACTAAATTAAAAGCACATTTTAAGACATTCCATAACAAACGAGCTACAGAACAGGAGAAGAAAAGATGACTAATGCTTTCATCATGTCCACAAAAGGGGCATTTTTGTCTCCTTTCCACCCCCTGTGTAACAAGTTGTCTTTCGTAAGAATGCTATTTCTAAGAGCGAGCCACATAAAGACCTTTACTCTAGGTGGCATTTTAATTTTCCACATATAGAGATGTGGGTATTTGATTCCATTCTCTATCAAATGTCTATAAAAAGATTTAGCTGTGTATACAACATTGTTTTAGTAAGTGTCCATTTGATCTCATCTCTCCTATCAATCAAGACAATCGAAGCACACACGTCCTTAATGTGCTCCCATGGTTCTTTCGAGTCCCCAATGAGAGTCCTTCTAAAATGGACATTATCCAGATGAGCCCGGGCTAAGAAAAGGATTTTCGCATTATCCACCCCTTTCTTCAAGACTTCACTTACAGTTTTTTTATCAAAACATATATTGTAGAGTCTAGGGAAGCTTTTTCTCAAAGCTGCGGATCCAATCCACCAGTCCTCCCAGAAACGAACACTTCTACCATTACCCACTACGAATTTACACAAAGATATAAAATGTTCTCTATGCTTCATGAGCTCCTTCCAAACTTGGGAATATCCCTGTTTAGCCAATATATTGCTAAGGTTTTTATTCCCCTGGTATTTAATAATAATAATATCCCGCCATAACCCCTCAGTAGTGTATAACTTCCACCACCATTTGCATAACAGGGCTTTATTCATATGGGTTAAATTCTGAATCCCCAAACCTCCCATATCTTTTCGTCTACATACCTCAGACCATTTCACTAAATGATATTTTTTTTCTTTTTATCATTTTGTTGCCATAGCAGCCTAGCCCTAAAGAAGTCCATTCGTTTGTCTACTCCAATTGGTAGGCCATAAAACGACATCATAAAATATGAAATTCATGTTAATGAAGATTGTATCAAAGTGACTCTGCCAGCACTTGTAGGTAATCTCCCTTGTCAGTTTTCACACTTTTTCTCCATTTTATCCTCGGGAGGTTTCCTATGTTTATTTCTGATACGTTTTTCATCTACATGCAAACCTAGGTATTTCATAGGTAAAGCACCTACAGGGCATGTAAAGATTTTTGCATACTCTTCTTTTTTATTTATAGCATCACCAAAAAGTAACAGCTCACTTTTATGAAAATTTAATTTTCAACCCAGACATTTGTTCAAAAAGACATAGTATATATTTCAGATTGTTGGCACTTTCAAAGTCATCTTGTATCAGGAAAATAGTATCATCTGCATATTGTAACATATTCACCCCATCAGGTACATTTTCATTTAGTACCCCTTTCACTAGTCCATTTTTCTTTGCATTATCCAGCATAATAGCCAGAGCATCAGCTGCTAGGTCAAAATTAAGATGCCATAAAGAATCACCCTGTCTCAATCATTTATGAGTAGGGAAATATGTACCTAAAGTGTCATTGACTTTGATACACACTTTTCCTCCCCTAGTAGTTTCAATCATTCTGTCTATCCACTTATCAGGGAAACCCTTCAATTTAAACATCTGAAAGACAAAAGAACATCTAATTTTATCATATGCTTTTTCAAAATCTATTTTATGGAGGAGAGCACTCTGCTTCTTCCTATGTATGCTGTTCAAAGCTTCATGAAGTATTAAAACCCCCTCTATAACATATCTGCCTTTAATAAACGCAGTCTGAACATGTGAACATAACAAGTTGGAGTTAGCTTTTCTTACTTTACAAGGGACGGTTGATGTACCGAATACCGATGCGCTTGCTTGCAGCAGTAGAATAATCAATCTGCCGACTACGAGAGAATCTTGGAGAGGCGGTACTCCTGGTGCACATCGTACGTTCAGGAAGATGTGACGTGTTGGCAGACCAAGGTTTCTTCACTTTTTGGAGCTAGCCGTGCGACGGAGAGAAGAGATGAACGAAGCAATCATGCATGCTGTTTGAAAGTGGCATCAGGTGCGCCTCCGTTGGTAACATGATTCGTACCCAATGATAACATGCATGATTGATTTTAAAATAAGCGGAGCTATAGTGAATATATCGCTTTTTTTGTAGGGAATGTCTCCATGACTAGCTTTACTGCAGATTCAACATACACATTACGATCGTCCGCAAGCGAAGAGATCAGACAGCCCAAGGGCTCATCTGTCCACCTTAAAAAGATCTTATTGCAGTAAAAATAGTTGGCTAGCACATGCGCGTGAATATGTCGCTTTTTGGAAGAAAAGAAAACATGAACCCCATTGAGCATACATGAGCTCGCAACCGTTTTCACGCGAACGCGTCTTGGGCCGTTAGATGAGGCGCACAAATCATGACACTACGTTAGCATTTGTAACCGTTCGCCTGTGGTGGCAAACGTTTCAATGAGCCTCATATGTACCATCACCCATAACCAACCCTCTCGTCTCCCCCTCTCCCACTCCGTCTGGCTCTGGCAATTGTCGCGTCCGCTCACCATCCCGCTGGCGGTTCACACACCGTCGATTGATGTCGTCGGGATCGTCATTTTCGGCTGCACCATTATCCGGGTCTTCTCTAGAACATGTGGTCGGTACTGATATGCTTTGCTTGCAGTATTAGCAGTTTAGCACCGCTATTAATTTCCCGAATATGCGAGAATCTTGGAGCGGCAAAAAGAAAGAGAGTAATATATCATGATATGGTTGAAAAGTGGACGGGTGATACTTCTCCCTCAGGTGCGCCTCTGTTAGTAATACGGTACTTGATGATATATACTCCCTTCTTTTCACAACGTAGTGTGCCCGCGCTTCCCAAACTTCAAATTTGACCGTAAATTTAATCAATGAGACTGACCGAGACGCAAGCAAAAATTATACCACTGAATTCATATTTTGATGAATTCAGTGATATAATTTTTGCTCCCGCCGCAGTCGGCTTCGTTGGTTAAATTTATGATCAAATTTATATCTCAGGAAATGCAAGCGCACTACAATGTGGAAATGGAGAGAGAGTATAACTTACACAAAATGTAGCTAAGTTTTTTTAAGCTACACATTTTCTGATTTTCATGGCATGCATACACATGTGCGGCGGCAGGAGGCCGGAGCCCGGAGGTGGCGGTGCACAAACCTGGCTCAAGTCAACGGTGATGTGGGTCGACGCGTCTCGATGATGGTACGTGGTGTCAGTGACACATAGACAAGCTAGTTAGGCTAGCTAGTTGCAACAGAGTATATCTGGGTATGTATGCGATCGCGGTGGTTACTTATCGACGACTATTCTGGCCCCTACCCATGACCGAATCAACTGCCCTGGTCGGCCACGCCATGCAGGCCATGTTGCACAACTTAGTATATATTTTTCTTTAATATTTTTTGAATCTATTATATATACAAAGCATCTCAAACAATAATGAAAATTACATTGAGGTTTCTAGACCACTGAACGACCACTATCACCACTAGAATGAGCCATCAACACGCTGCCATATAAAAAGAATGAAACATCATTGAGCAAAATAGTGATCGAAAATTGGTCTGAAGCTCCATTTAAAAAATGAATGACAAAACATTGAGCAAAATAGTGATCGAAGCATCATTAAAATGGAACTTACAAATAAACCGGACGCCTTTGATTGGCAAGTTCATATAGGCTATAGATTGACTCTAGTCCTCAGCTAGAGGGATTCACCAGCGCATGGCTGATATTGCTCTTAAAGCATCTCTAGCAGACCCCGCTTAAGTGGTCAAACCCGCAAAAAATTTGCGTTCTACAGGTTTGGATGAAAAAAGTGTCCAGAACAGAAACCCTAAAAGTAGTCCAACCCGTCAAATTTTGAAGGGCCGCCGCAAATGCACACTGAAACCCTTATCTTTAGAGGTTGGAGGGCCGAATACAGGCCGTATACCGGTCAAACGTCGTCGGAGCAGACACGCCGCCGCGGAGTTTGCTGGAATCCATCCTAAACTCGCCGGAATTCATCACCGCACATCGAAAAAGGCCGCTAGACGCCGCAATCGATCGCCACCGGTTCAAATTGGACGAGCTCGACATCGTCGTGGCCTCCCATGACCTCAGCCTGGCCGCCGGAATCCTACCGACGCGGCAGGCAAAGGGGCACGGCTCGCCTGGCAATAGAGCAAGGCGCGGACGACGGAGGCGACGGGGCGTGGCCGGCAAGGCTGGGCGCGGACGACGGAGGCGACGGGGCGTGGCCGGCGAGGCTGGGCG
>NC_057795.1:29881972-29897914 GCF_018294505.1 Triticum aestivum | reverse complement strand
GGCGCGACCGGCGCGGTGATGGGGAGCGACCGGCAGGGACGGGGCGCGACCGACGGGCGGCGGGGCATGGCCTGCGGGCGGCGGGGCGTGGCCGATGGGGTTGGGCGCGGCCGGCTGGAGGAAGGAGCGGCAACGGCCGGACTGGAGGAAGGAGCTCTTTATTCCAGTTTTACAGTTTTTTTTTTGCAGTATCTATTCGGCCGCGCTAGTTTTCGACCCGCAAACGCGATCTTCGTGAAACTGCAAACGCGTTTTGCGGGTCAAGTTTTTGCGGGGTCTGCTAGAGTTGCTCTTGCTGCAACCTCCATAAAATGTGGTGGCGCAAGCTCAATTCGGATGCGCCCAAGAAAATAAAGAAAACCTAGATTACGTTTGCGGTGTATACGGTTTGGAACTAATTATGGAAGGCACGAAATCGCTGCGTCTTCCAGGCCACTAGTGCACAACCTTCAGCTTTATTGCAAATGGTTAAAGATGATGTCGGCCTCCTGGTGGAGGCCTTTGGGGAGTAATCCCATGTAGTCTCTGGGCTAATCAGCCTCTGTCTGATCTCTATCTTATACTCTCTCTGTCTCATAATATAAGATCATTTTTAACATTAAAATAATGTCAAAAACGTTTTTATATTATGGGACAGAAGGAGTACATTTGTTTCTCTTCTCTATAATGCAATGGCAGAGCTCCGACCTGTTCAGGTAAGAATAAATTTAACGGCCTAGTAGCATCTCTGCCCCTTTCGGTAAATTTGGACTCACCAAACGAGCAGGATCACACGTGAAACTGCTACATGGGCCTGGCATGTATCACCATATATCGACTTGAATGTTTTCAACTTATTTTTTAGAGGGAATGTTTTTAACTTTTGATCATCTCTCTATCACCACGACAATCTAGTTAACAAAGGACAATCTAGTTAAGCGCAACTGGACAGGTTCTACTAGCTGTAGTTTCTGTGATCGGGATGAGACTATCAAGCATTTATTTTTTGACTGTCCGTTGGCACGAGGGTTGTGGCGCTCCGTGCAAATTGCCTTTAACATTACTCCTCCGACTTCGGTCAACACATTATTTAGGGCATGGCTTGTTGGGATAGAGTCCGAATCAGCCAGACACATTCGTGTAGGAGTATGCGCGCTGTTATGGGCAATTTGGAATTGCAGAAATGATTTGGCTTTTAACAGAACAACAAATATTCATTTTTTGCAGGTGTTATTCCGGGCTACAGCACTGATCCGTACGTGGTCCTTACTCACTCCGCCGGAGGCCAGGGAGCGTTTGGTTACTGGATCTGTCCGGTGGTAGACGGTAGCGCGGGATATCTTCAACCGGTTTGAATGACGATCATGTAATAGGATAGGCATATAGTTTACCTATCTTTCATTCTGCCAGCCGGTTGTGGCTTTTGGGGTTTCTGTTTTGCAGCTGACGCTCTAGGTGAGCTAGCTGTTGTTTTTGTTTGAAGACTTTAAGACCTTGTTCAGACCTTTTTACTTTTTAATAATATTGGCTGTATGCATCGATCTGATGCAGAGGCCGGGGAGTCCCCCTTTTCGGAAAAAAAAGCTAGGTATCCTCTTCCCCATGTTTTCCTCCGCTACTCCATATATGCATGCGCACACACACACAGGCCCACGGGTAGTCCACGCTGCAAAATTAATTAAAAGACCATCACTCCACGGGGAGCTAGTTAATTGTATGCCACCCTTTTGCCCTTCTCTGCTTTATTGGTAGAATGCACATCAACCCACCCGCTGCTCGTGATCGATCGATGTCCGTCTAGCCGACTACTAATACTACTACGTAAAGCTGGATGCAAGCACGCAAGTGACTGTTTCTCGCACAGGATGCAGGCAACCTAGCTACAGTACGAAGCATTTTCGAATAAAGCTACAGATAATGGAGTGACCAACGCAACTCCAATCCCTTCCAAACCGTGGATTCCTGGAAGAAAAGGCGCGTGGCCGGGCACCTGATGGATCGATTCAAACCGTCCGCCGCGGTACAAAACAGGTGGGAATAATGTAGCAGGATTCCCGACAGATCGCTATAATGGACGGTGTACATTAGCACGGACGGTGTACATTAGCACGTACCGCCCGCTGCGCCAATTCCTCGCTTCCAGTAGTACAATAATTAGCCACTAGCAACGATCGAGAGAGAGTTTCGACAACAGATCGGTTAACTTATATGTATGTAGGTCTCTGATTCCCGTGGAAATCTATCTGATTGCTTACTATAGCCATGGCCAGCTAGCACCGTCGTCAATTGAGAAACACGTATGACACATGGCCTTTTTTCAACCGATTTTCTTCATTTATAAGAATATAAAGTTGAAGGAGAAAAGCTAACCATTGAGGCATGGATTGATTAGAAACTTATAAATTTAGAGCAACTCCAACAACTCTTGTAAAAAAACTTCCCGTAAAAATAGTTTTATGGGATGACTGTAACTGTATAATTTCAGAAAGTTGGCTGACATCTACTTTTTTGAGTTCCTGGAAACTTCTTCCCATAATTTGTTTTCTATTTTTCTTCTTCGACCATCATCTCCGTCTGGCACCTCGTCCCCGTTGATTTGGTGGTGTCCGTGTCTTCAACCTTGATTTTGTTGGGGGTTTCTTTGCGACATAGAAGTATGAGGGAACATGGTGGTTGCACGTTATGTATGTTAGTCGGGTTGTTCTTGGGGTCATGGAGTTTCTATCTTAGCAAGTAGTCTGGATGTGGTCTACATGTATCGGTTTTTTGCCCCGTTTTCCATTAATTAACTGGACAATTCTCTTCTTCTTAATTAATCGATGAAGCAAATCTTTACTTGTTTTAGTTTTTTATTTATTAAACAAGCCCTGCGCCGCAACGCGTGGCCGGCGAGGTGGCACGGAGGTGGTGCAGCGAGGTGGAGCGGATGGTGGTGCAGCGGCAGCCTGGCGGTGAGGTGGTGCGGGGGCGGCGATGCAGCGTGGAGGTCGACGTGGCACGGCGATAGCGACGATGAGGCAGCGCCGTGGCGTCGATGGCAGCATGGCGCGGGGCCGACGAGGTGGCACAGAGGTGGTGCAACGAGGTGGCGCGGAGGGTGGTGCAGCGGCGGCGTGGCGGTGAGGTGGTGTGGGGGCGGCGATGCAGCATGGAGGGCGAGGTGGCACGGCGACAGCGACGGTGAGGCAGCGCCGTGGCATCGACGGCAGCATGGCACGGGGGCGGCCCAGCAGTGTGAAAGTTCGTGCGGTTGTAGTCCGCCAAAGTTATATAGGAAGGACTCTCTTTTCGTATAGTTACATAAAGAAATGGATGTTTCTACGGCAATCGTTAAAAAAACCATGTTTATGGAGGCCCCATTGGATAGCTCTTTTGCCCCAGCTTTTCATAAACAGTAGTTATTTAAGGTTTACGGGAGCTGGTGCATTACTCTTAGAAGAGTCAATTACACCGGTGGTGCTAGAACTTGTCATAAATGGTCACTTTAGTGCTAGAAGTTGTGGTGTACATCGAAGTAGTGCAAAAACTTAGCTTGGACATGCAAATACAGTGCATATACCGTTTTGTATACATAATCTGTGCTGACTAGGCACGTCGGGGTCTACTGTCAGCCAGTGAATCAGGAAGAATGTTTTTTTTTCGAATTACATATAGATATTACTTGTCGCTCAAACGGATGTATTTAGCATTGAAATACGTATAGTTACATCCGTTTAAGCGACAAGTACCATCTTTTCATACCATGTGAATTCTAAGGACTGGACCCTGGTAGCTGTCTTCAGAAGTTACAGAATTCACCTGTGTGGCTCCATAAATCCAAAGAGCTTTGTGGATGTAGCAAAGGAAGGAATGTCATAACTAATAACGGCAAAAAATAACTTTTCAAGATGGCTATTTATGTCATCGGAAAAATTATCAAGATAATATGACTAGGGACATAATATTTTGACCACTACCCATCGCCAGGCCACATGCATGAGATGGACGGGAATGGAAATAATCAAATAATCCATACTACAAAAAAATTGGGAGAGGAGAAAAAGGGTCTCAAAAGGGTGTTGCCTGAATGGTGCTAAATCCTTGTTTGGCTTGAAGCTATAGATTATTTTACTTTTGAGAGAGAATTGTAGACCCACACAACCACACACAACACACGAGCACGTTTGTTTTACACATATGCTAGGAAAAATTGAAGAAACCACCGTCTTCCCATACCGTGCAAATTCTAATAAGGATTTCTTTGAGATACTGTCAGGAGTGTTGCCTTTTCATTAAGAAGAGGAGAATATAGGGCCTAATGCTTTCTTTTTTTAGGCTAACGTTTATAAGTGGCTTTCTACCTTCTAAGTTTACCCAAACAACTATAATAACCTTGAATTTTCGGGAGTTAAGGATTGGAAAATTTACTGAAACATGTGACAGTTCATCTTCGTAGAAAATCACAAGACTAGTTTGTAAGGGCATCTCCAACGCTGACCCATAAAACGGACACCGTATTCGCCCGTGGACCGTACGGGTTAGTCCCCGGACAAGATGCGGGAGCCGGACATCTAATGCTATCTCCATACATTTCAAACACTCTTTCAACAAACCGGATGCCATGAAGAATGTTGAGAATATGGTGCGCGCAGGGGATGGGAGATGGAGGTGTGGTGCGGTTCTTGCCCGACGGATGACCTTGTTTAAATATCAGGCGGATGCGAGGAGCCAGTCGGCGTTGTGTTTAGTGTCGATCGGCTCGCGAAAGGACATGTGGCCGGAGTAGGTTTCTCAACATATGCGTGGGTTTAATAGAGGTAGGCGGACAGCTTGCAACCGTTTGAATGCGACGAGAAGACGTGCTCAGCCAGGCGTGTACCGAGCGACGCTCTCTTGACCGACGCGCCGCTTCAGTGCCGGCAGTGAGAGGTCACGTCCGCTTTAGCAGCGGCATGAATGCGGGTAGCTGGCGTCGGACTGGAAAGCATGCGGGCGAGCGAGGAGGGTTTTGGATTGGCCACGGTTGCCAAACGCGGACGAGGCAGCAGTTCGAACGCCCCGCAGACCCTACTCCTATTTGTTTCCGGTTTATGGGGAAAAGTATGTCAGCTATAGGCCCGCGTCGGATGCAAAGCATGTCCCGACCGTACGGCCTGGACGATTGTGGTTTGAGGGTCGGCGTTAGATATGGCCAGGTTTTTCTTCTTTTTAGACACGTCCAACATCGTAACTGTACATTGTGCTTTGTTCACCAAACCCATAAATTTGACTCAACCTTGGTGTTATGCGCAGAATGAATGTAGTATGTTGGCCTCAAATCGAGCATAAGCAATCAATTCAGTGCACTTTGTTCACTCGCACGTCACCATCACCAGTTCACCGCTTCACATGCGGAGCAGAGCAAAAGTAGAGAGTGTCTTCTTCTTCTCCTGTGCATCACGAGCCCCCCGCGCCGCTTCCTCCCCTTTTCCGCTCCCCACGGCACTACCAGACACCCCCACGACCCCACCCCACCCCCCGTGTACGATTTGAACCGCCTCCGCCTTCGCGGGAACGAGCCAACGAGAGCATCAACCATGTCTGTGTCGTCGGCGGAGATGGCGGCGGTGAAGACGTCCTCCAACGGGATGTGGCAGGGCGACGATCCGCTGCACTTCGCCTTCCCGCTCCTCATCCTGCAGACGCTGCTCATCCTGCTCCTGAGCCGCGTGCTCGCCCTGCTCCTCCGCCCGCTCCGCCAGCCCAAGGTGATCGCCGAGATCGTCGCCGGCATCCTGCTCGGCCCCTCCGCGCTCGGCCGCAACAAGGCCTACCTCCGCGCGCTCTTCCCGCCCTGGAGCGCCCCGGTCCTCGAGTCCGTCGCCAGCCTCGGCCTCCTCTTCTTCCTCTTCCTCGTGGGCCTCGAGCTCGACCTCCGCTCCGTCAGGCGCAGCGGCCGCCGCGCCTTCGCCATCGCCGCGGCCGGGATCTCCCTCCCGTTCGCCTGCGGGGTCGGGGTCGCCTTCGTCATCCGCCGCGCCATCCCGGGGGCCGACGAGGCCGGGTACGCGCCGTTCTTGGTCTTCATGGGCGTCGCCATGTCCATCACCGCGTTCCCGGTCCTGGCACGCATCCTCGCCGAGCTCAAGCTGCTCACCACGGCCATCGGGGAGACGGCGCTGGCCGCCGCCGCGTTCAACGACGTGGCGGCATGGGTGCTGCTGGCCCTGGCCGTGGCCATCTCGGGCAGCGGCGACGACCGGCGCAGCCCCGTCACGTCCCTCTGGGTGCTCCTCTCTGGTGCCGCGTTCGTCGCCGTGTGGATGCTGGCCGTGAAGCCGCTTATGTCGTGGGTGGCGCGACGGTCGGACTCTGGAGGCGGCGGTGGATCCGCCGTGTGGGTGGCCTTCACGCTTGCGGGGGTCCTGGCGTCCGGGCTGGCCACCGACATGATCGGCATCCACGCCATCTTCGGCGCCTTCGTGTTCGGGCTGACGGTGCCCAAGGACGGCGGATTCGCCGGGCGCGTGACGGAGCGCGTGGAGGACCTGGTGTCGGAGCTGCTGCTGCCGCTGTATTTCGCGTCGAGCGGGCTCAAGACGGACGTGGCCACCATCCGCGGCGGCGGCGCGCTGGGCATCCTGGCGCTGATCATCGTGACGGCGTGCGCGGGGAAGATCATGGGCACGTTCGCGGTGGCCATGGCGTGCGGGATGGGCGCCAAGGAGGCCATCGTGCTGGGCGTGCTCATGAACACCAAGGGACTCGTCGAGCTCATCGTCCTCAACATCGGCAGAGAGCGCAAGGTACGTCTACCTTCTACGTATAATTCACGTATTTTGGTTGTTTTCTTGCGTGCTGGTACGTACGTGCACATGATCGTGCGTATTCGCGAAGAGAGCCAAAAGAATGGCTCTCCGGCCGTCTAGTGCCGTGAGGACAAAAGAAGGAGTCACCTGCTGCTGATGCTTCCTCTTCCTAGATTCGTCTCTATCTGTCTCTCTGTTGGTAGTCGCTTGAATGAGCACATGGGAGAGAATAGATAGATCATCTCGTACGTGCTAGCTTTCTAGATTCTACTCTGCCATGGCAGCTAGTGAAGGATCAGGGCACCTTCTCAGATAGTAGTATAGTCCACTGACATGATGATCAGATGGTGCACCTTGCATGGGGAATTGGGAAGCACATGCATCGGCAATACTCCAAACTCCAAAGTCTAAATGTTACACATCTGATTTCCGGTGGCTCCGAAGCAAGCAAAAACGCTCAAAACTCATCATCAGGTTTGGCACTGCGTTAGTGAGTGACTACCTACTTGCCGAGTTGACCATGCATGGTATCCAAATTCCAAAACAACGGTGCTGAGCATGTAAGATCCCAACCGTTCAAGTAGCTGACACGAGTCGCTCATGCACAAGCTAGCTAGCGTGGAGCTTGCGTGCAGTGCTACCACGTGTGGCATCATATGCATTACGCTGCGCGTCCGAGGAGAAGTCCAAGCCATGCCATTATGCGGTTTGGCCATCCAAGTCAAACATTTGGTTTGAGGTCAATCATAAAGGTTCGACCATGTTACATAATTTGAATATTTTTTGTCACTACATACTCACTCCAGTCCGGTTAAAGTGGTTGTTCTAGACAAAGCTATAGTTACCCTTTTAAAATTTTCGATTAAAATGTCGTTAAAATATTAGTAAGATAGAGTGTCTATCATGAATTTTGTCTCCAAAAAGTAGTATCTTTACAAGTTCAAATTGGGTCAGTCGAATTTCCCTAAAAGAAAGGAGGCGCTGGAGGGAAGAAAGCAACAAGCGCAGCGGGGCCTCGCCAGAGAGGCTACCCTAGTATCTATCTTAGGGTTTCGGGTGGGGGAGGTGGTGTAGTTCGTCGGCGAAAAATCTAATCACGGGCGGGCCTAGAAGGATGGCCGAAGGCGGCGGAAGACCAGTAATGGGGAGCGGTTCGGGGGAGGGCATGGCGGCGAGGCTATGCAGGAACATCGCCGGCCGCGGGGTGCGGTTCGACCAGCCATTCCCACCATTTGATCTGCATCCAACGGCCAGAAACAGTCGCCTAACCCAAATTCAGAAAACAACCAACTCAAGTGTAGCCATTCCTAAAAAAAAATCTCTACAGTATTGAATTTTTTAATCTTTTTATCATGAATCATAAAACAAAGTGATAATCATATTTACACATTTCTTGAAGATCGTGCTGATAGAAAGTGGCGATCCTGGCGCTTATTCTTGTGCCCATGTTGGTCTGTATTGCAGGTGCTGAACGAGGAGACGTTCGCGATCCTGGTGCTCATGGCGCTGGTCACCACCTTCATCACCACGCCCACAGTCATGGCCATCTACAAGCCGGCGCGCGCCACGGGACGCCGCCGACTGCACCCGCGCAAGCTCCACGGCCCCACCTCCGCGCCGTCCTCCCCGTCCTCCGCTGCTGGTGGCGCCGCCGGCGCCAACGCCATGGAGCTGCGTGTGCTGGCGTGCATCCACGGCGGCCACGACGTGCCGGCGCTCATCAACCTCATCGAGACCATCCGGGGCCACACGCAGCCGCGCCGCCTCGTCAAGCTCTACATCCTCCGCATGGTCGAGCTCACCGAGCGCACCTCCTCCATCCTCATGGCCCGCGCCGCGCGCCGCAACGGCCTCCCGTTCCTCCGCCCCTACCGCCGCGGCGACGATCAGATTGACGTCGCCTTCGGCACCTACGCGCAGCTCGGCCACGTGCACGTCCGCCCCATGACCGCCGTCTCCGCGCTCCACACCATGCACGACGACGTCGCTGCCGTCGCCGAGGACAAGCGCGTCTCCCTCATCGTCCTGCCCTTCCACAAGCGCCAGCACGCCGGCCACGGTCACGGCCACGGCGGCGGCGACGAGGTCGAGAACCTCGGGCCTGAGTGGCGCGCCGTGAACCGGAGGATCCTGCGGGAGGCGCCCTGCTCCGTCGCCGTCCTCGTCGACCGCAGCTTCGGTGGAGGCGAGCAGGTGAGCTCCGAGCAGGTCGCGCACGGCGTATGCGTCCTGTTCTTTGGCGGGCCCGACGATCGGGAGGCCCTCGAGCTCGCCGGGAGGATGGCGGAGCACCCCGGCGTGCAGCTCACCGTGGTGCGCTTCCTCGACGGCAAGGCCGGCAGCGAGGAGCACGCAGAGGTCACGCTGCGCCCGACCGACGCCAGGAACGCCGAGAAGAGCTACACCTTCTCCACCGCCGTCGTCAACGGCCACAAGGAGAAGGTAACAAACATCTCATCACAGTTAATGGCGGCGGCATTGTTGAGCTCTTGTTGTATTGATTTGACAACGGTGCGTGCGCGCAGGAGCTAGACGAGGCGGCGATGGCCGAGTTCCGGCAGAGGATGGGCGACGCGGTGCGCTTCGAGGAGCGTGTGGTGGCCGGCAACGTGATCGAGGAGGTGGTGGCGATCGGCAAGAGCCGGGAGTACGGGCTGGTGGTGGCCGGCAGGGGGCGCCTGCCGTCGGCGATGGTGGCGGAGCTGGCCGTCCGCCCGGCAGAGCACCCGGAGCTGGGGCCCATCGGCGACACGCTCGCGTCGGCAGGGCACGGCGTGGCGTCCTCGGTACTCGTGGTGCAGCAGCACGATGTGAACGCCGACGAGGTGCCCGTGTCTGTCGTCCAGATCGACGGGCACGCCCACGACGGCGAGCACGGCAAGGACGACATGGCCGAGCCGTAGGAATGCATCGAAGCTGCTCTGCTCTGGATCAAGCGTCACCTTCTTTCTACTTACTAGTACCTAGGATCGACCTAGGAAGATGATGATGATGACATGACTTGTGTGTGTATCTTAGTGAGTTTGGTGTTACCTCACGTGTAATTAAATGGTTAATAAGTTAACACGCAAAATTTCTCACCAAATTAAGCTTTTGTTTCTCCAAGAACATCAAAATGAGCAATTGAAATTTAATCTTTAAGATACCACGAAGCAATTTCTGCCCAAGCTAGCACGCAGTTGGTAAGTGACTCTCTGAATGCACTTCCATGATCCATGCTTACCATTGAGACTAATAGCATGCACTCTCTCAATCTGTTGTCTTACATTTGTCTAGATATGGATATACCCAACACTGAGACAAATAATTCGGGACGAATGTAAATATTTGATAGACAACTAAGGATCCATGCTTTTCAAGATCTTTGCCACTCTGGTGCACAACTTTAATCTTAAACCGGGAGCTTTCGTTTCTCTCCTAGCTTTCTCTTTTTTCCCTCCTGTTCCCTTGACAGTCCTTTTTTTAGGAAAACACTTCCGATCTACTCCCTCAGTTGCTAAATATAAGCATTTATAGGGATTTCACTATGGACCACATACGGATGTATATGGTCCCATATTAGAGTGTAAATTTACTCATTTTGCTCCTTATGTAGTTCATAGTGAAATCTCTATAAAGACTTATATTTAGGAACGGAGGGAATATTCATCAACTATCAAGATAGTACAAAGAGCAAAGAAGACACCAGAAGTAAAAAATGCATCCAGGTCCGTAGACCACCTAGTGATGACAACAAGCACTGGAGCAAGCCAAAAGCGCGCCGCCATCTTCGCCCCTCCCAAACCTTGTCGTAGCAGAAAGTCAGGAAGTCGTCGTGCTAAGACCCCATAGGACCAACACACCAGAATAACACCCGCGGCCAATGAAGAGAAGCGTACATCGGAAGGATCCAACATATAGACACACGAACACAAACGAACGAACAAAGACAGGATCCATGGAAGACAAACGCCGACTGAATCCCGCAAGATTCGCCAGACAAACCTCTACACGCCGTCCGACGATGCTAAAAACGCAACTGGGGCGTCCTCTCAAAACACTGGAGCTTCAATTATTTGGAAACAGAAGGAGTATATGTAAAATAAAAAATCAACATGAAAATGTTTTTTTTATCAAATTTAACATGACACAAAGTAGCCATATTTTCTCCTATGATTTTTTCTGCAGATAGCACCAGCATTAATACATCCCCCCAAAAAATTGCCTTTCACAATTGCTAAATACTTTTGCTTCTGAACTTTCAAAAAGTATATGTGAAGACATATGTAGAACCAAAACATTGATTGCAACTCCAACCAACAAATTATATTGAAAGTCTAGACAAAGCAATCTTATTAAAAAAAACTATTTTAAACCATCGAATCGTGGTACACACCTAACTTGAACTTTGAACTATGATCCTCCATATAAATTGTGAACTATCTAAAACCGCTTAATTTCAAGCTTAACCTAATTTTTTATTGTAGTCTTGTCCTTCATTGTTTCTTTTATGTGAAAAGAAAACATGTGTGTAAGGAAAGCTAGAAAATTACAACGTGCAAAAAATCATAAAACAAAACTATGATATTAGTGTCACGTGAGAAAAAATGCCATGATGTAAATATGTTGAAATGGCCTGTACCGCACACGTACAGGCCATTCTTTGTACTGGTCATAATATTATTTGTAGATTGATGTTTAGAGTTGTCAGCATTCTTCGGTATCCTTGCACCGCACACGTACGTACGATTTTTTGTCGAAATAGACCATCTGTCCAACGAAATTACCAAAAAAGACCCCCGTTGGATGAAATTAACAAAAAAGACCCCCTTGACCGTGGCGGCAGGCGCGCCGGGCGACACGTGGCACCTGCCGCCACGGTGCGAGGCGGCAGCCCCTGCCGCCACCGGGTCAGGCGGCAGGCTGGCCAGAACGGGTATCCGCACCCGCGACGGAACTGGGCTGGCGCTATGGGCCCTGCCGCCTAAGGGGCAGGCGGCAGCCGTGTGCACGCCGCTTTGGTGTACTGACTGATTATGTGCGTTGGAGTAGCAGCAGCACGGCCAGCTCCAGAATAATCGCTCGCAGCGGCAAACACACACGTGACGGTCCAGCGTGGAGCCCTTGGGCTACGCATGTGAGGAACACACGGTAACTGAGTGGGTTCATCTCGCCATAATCAAGACGTAGCATGATACATGTAGGTGTGTACAGTTCATCTGGTCATCATTCGTGTGATTATTATTTTTAAACGATTTGTGTGATTAATTGAATAGACGTGTGGTTGTTGCGTAGACGCCCTGGGTCAGCGACCCGTTCGACCCCTTTGCCCGAGATAAGTCTGCTGCCTGGCAGGCGGCAGGGCCCAACAGCTACAGCGCTACTGCCTGCAGCGCTAGCCCCGTTCCGTCGCGGGGGAGGATTCTCGTTCTGGCCAGCCTGCCGCCTGATCCGGTGGCGGCAGGGGCTGCCGCCTCACACCGTGGCGGCAGGTGCCACGTGTCGCCCGGCGCGCCTGCCGCCACGGTCAAGGGATTTTTTTTTGTCAATTTTATCTGAAGGGGGTCTTTTTTGGCAATTTTGTTGGGTAGGTGGTCTATTTCGAAAAAAAATCACATGTACGTACTACACATGTTGCAAAGTCTCATTGCAGCTAGCTAGTTAGGACTGTCCCTAGTGGACCGTCGCATGTACTACTACAGTGACGTACGCACACTTCTCCAACTTTCGGACACGCGTGCCGCTGTAGCTCACCGCTACACCCTCCATGACTCATTGACCGAGCTTCCTGCACCGCGTACGTGTGCTGCGTACGTAGCTAGGTCATACCAGTTGATCTGGACCGTTCATTGAGCCATCTGATCACAAACACACCTGCAGCTTCCGTCGAGATCGAGGAAAAGGAGTATCTGTCCACTGCTAATCCATCCATGCATGGAGCATGGTTACGGCGTCTTCGATTCACATGATTGTAAAAAGACAGGAATAGAAAAACGCATGATGAAAATGTCATATGCCTATTGAATTCCTACGTGATTTGAGTTTTTGCTTGATTTTATCGGAGGAAAAGCATATGATTTCTTACAAATGGCCTGAGTGGATATTTAAATTCATATGAAATGTAATACAAATGATTTCTTAATAAGTAATTTTATAGAATTCAATCTTACAAATCAAACGACCAACATAGGAAATTTTTTAAAGAATTCCAACCCTCCAAAAATCAGATAAAGATTCTTTGAATGAAAGAGGCCCTTAATTATTTACGTTATCTACTTTGACTTTTTTAGCTAGCAAGTAGTATTGTTACACCTAGTTAATAAATCACCTGTCTAGAACTCTCTCGATCGTTCCTAGTGGCGAATTATTGTACTGGAAGCGAGGAATTGCAGCAGTGGTGGTACGTGCTAATGTACACCGTCCGTTGGAAAGTATAGTAACCATTGATTAAAGCGAGTGATCGATCGACCAGGAATCTTGAGCTTGGAGCAGCACGAGCACAATAGTCACATTGTCACTTGATGATACTCTCTCCATCCCAAAATTCTTGTCTTAAATTTGTCTAGATATGGATGTACCTAATACTAAAATGTGACTTGATACATCCGAATTTAGATAAATCGAAGACAAGAATTTTGGGACAGATGGAGTACTACTGTAGCTGGGTCGCGTGTATCTTCTGAAAGAAACTTGCCTCATCTAGCTTAACCTAGTCAGGGCTAGATGGACATCACGAGCGGCGGGTGTGTTGATGTGCATTCCTTTCTTTTTGCTCCTACAAAAGCACAATTAGCTAGCTCCCCGTGGAATGATAGCTTTTTCATTAATTTGCAGCGTAGACTACCCGTGGGCCTCTGTGTGTGCGTGTGTGCATCAATAATCCTACACCTATGAACAATGTTACGAAAGTTAGGTAACTTTCATTCACCAATTTTCTTCGGCCCCCTGAATTTCAAGGGGGTGGGCTCCTCCTCCCCCCTACTCCCAATCACAATTTGCCAACTACTCCCTCCATACCATAATACGTTGTTTTAGCAGCTCGTATCATAATATGTCATTTTAGCAGTTCAATCTGAGCTGCTAAAACGACTTATATTATGGTACAAAGGAAGTAGCTAATTACGTAAAATTTAACATAACTTGTTCATAGGTGGTGTAGCATTGCTCGTGTGTGTGCATACATCTTACCATGCATCACATATTGCAAATTTATAATACACATGGGTACTTGTACTTTCGGTGCAAGGTAATATTTTCGTTCATAGCTAGGCAACCGTGATGACTTCGGCAATCCTAAAGCTTAGCAACTGCAATCCGATTTTGAGCAGGCGTTGCGTGACTACGTGTGTGATGGTGAGTGTGCGTGCGCGCGTTTACGTTGCAACTGATGTTTCTAGAAAGAAAACATATTATTCACTATGTGTTTGTGTGTTTTTATCGTCCCATACATGAAAATTGCAGCATTTACCTAATTATGGTAATGGGGAGCCTTCGTACGCACTGACAGAGGAATGGTCAAAACAACAACATTGAAGGGAGTGCTGGCGTGTTCAAAAAAGAAAAGAAAAGAGAAGGGAGTACTGGCCTTGGGACATGCTTCACTACCACAACCAAAAAAGATGATGGTCTCATCAAGTCTCGGCTGCTCTAGGAACAATGAGAAGTTGTCTCGACAATTATTCGATCCATCTCTTTTTTTTTGTTCGCGTTGATCCATCTTACTAGGGGAAAATGCTACATAATTGAACCGCAAAAGCGTGTCACATTTAGATACAGAGAAACAAAATTGCTTTTTTTAGTCCAACAAAGTTGCTAGAGGAAATGACTGGCATAGCTAGCGGACTAATTGGGCCGTTCTTCCAAGCCCACCTTAAGTACTGATACTGGAGCCCGTTATTTTAAGACAAGCATTTTTTTGAGAAGATTTAAGACAAGCATTTAGACGATGGTACTGCATCACGGGAGCTGTGTGACGCTCCTTGCGTCAAAAGGTGGACGTTTCGCACAGGGCGTAGCGCACCTGGGCTCGCCCATTTTGTATTCGCTCATTCGCGAGGTGGAAATGTACGGAAAAAAAGAAGCTCCAGCGTGCTGGGGTTCGATCCCCTGAGTTCATAGCTAGGCACGAGCCGGGCTAGCCGCTGCGACACATTATCTTTTGTGTTAAACTAGCAGCACAATTCTAAAAGAACTAACTAACGGCGGTAAAAACTAAATTACAAGTGAGGGATCGAACAGAGGACCTCCTACTACTGAACCATCCTAGGAATCTGTGTCTACAATCTCGAACATTGCACAAGAATGTGAACATTTTTTGGGTATTCTCAAGCATTCTCCAAAAAAAGGAACAAAATTAAAAAAATTCTCAAAAGTACAAAGACTTTCTGAAAAGCAGAAGCAAAAATTGAAATGACAATTTTTTTGAGATTACAAACAATTTTTTCAAAAGCGAGAACAATTTCAAAGTTGCCCAAACATTTTTGTAATTCGCAAGCAAAATTTGGAAATATGAGATTTTCTGAATTTTTGGAGAAGTTTGGAAAGCTGCAACATTTTTCAAAATTTGAAAACTTTTTTTGAATTTGTGAAAAAAAGAAAAATGCAAGCATTTTTTCAAATTCTGCAAACATTATTTGAATTAGGGAACAAATTTTTAATTCTTGAACTAATTTCCAAAACAAGAACTTTTTTTGAAATTTTGAATCTGGTTTACTTGTTCACAAAAGTAAATATATTTATAAAAACAAACATTTTAAAAATTTGCTCACAAACTTTAAAAGACTCGACATTTTTTGGGAATACCAAAAAAATTGTACAAAAGGAACAAATAGAAAAGGAGAACAATTTTCGAAACAACAAAAAAAATTCTCAAAATGCGATTTTTTAAATAAATGAGGGCAAAATTTTAAAACTCAAAGGTATTCCAAAATTATGAATATTTATACAAGACGTGAATAGTTTGTGAATTTTTCCTAAAAAAATTTAATTTGCGAAAAATTTATGAAAATGTGCATTTTTTGAATTTGTTAATAAATTTTGAAAACAGAAACAATTGTATGAAAAAAATGCGAACACTTTTCTAAAAAATGAAAAACTATTGCAAAATGCAAAAAAAAAAAAGTAATTTCCCGAACATTTCTTGAATTCGCGAACAAAATTTTGAAACCTGAGCATTCTTTTAATTTGTGATTTTTATTAAAGATATTTTGTAGTCCAT
>NC_057795.1:29879847-29881474 GCF_018294505.1 Triticum aestivum | reverse complement strand
TTTTGAAATTCGAACATTGTTGAAAAGAAGTGAACAAATTTTGAAGTACTAAAACATGGGTGGAATTTCGGAACAAAATTTAAAAACAGCTACAAATCTAGAAAGATGAACTTTTTTTTTGAAATACGGACATTTCTAATTTCCTTTAAATTTGTTGAAAAAAGTAAAAATAAAAAAGGAAAAATGAAAGAAAAATAGAAAAAACAAAACAAAAAAAGAAAAAAGAAAAAAGAAAAAGGACAGAAAAATAAAAAAGTAGCAAAAAGTAAAAACGAAAAATAAAAAGGAAAAATGAAAAGCGATTCAGGAACTTCTAGAAGGTTCCCAAAACTAGTAAAACCTGCTGGGAATCCTCTAGAAGGTTCCCAAAACTAGAACATGAGAGTTGTACATAAGCTACAGTTGGGCTGGCCCAAGTCCCACGCTATGTCTGCTCCCCTGTGCGATTCGCCGACTATTTGTTGCAGAATGCGTCAAATAGGGTTTTCCCTGCGTCACTACTCCCTCTTGTTTTTCCCCTTTTTTGATTCATCTTTTCGTTCTTGTAAGGGTCTTATCCTTAAGGCCGGGCGCTATGCCTATGATCTAAAAAAAGTCCTATTGAGCACTTCGAGCACCGGGTGGCTGAACCTGTGCTCACGCGCGCCTCCCCCATGGGCACGCCCGACTGCACGAGCAGTTCGCTCACTCGATCACTCCCTGCCCTTCGTTCGCTCGGGTGACATGTCTACTTGGCGACCCGTTTGACTTTTAGGAAAACGAATCTATGAAAAAAATCACAAACTAAAAAAAAAGAAAGTTTGAAAAATCATGAATTTCATTTTTTTAAGTTCTCAAAAAAGGTCATTGATTTGCAAAAAAGAGTTCATGCATATGATTTTTTAAGAAGTTCATTGATTTTGTAAAAAAACATAGATTGGAATAAAGTTTGTCATTTTAAAAATATCATGAATTTGTAAAAAAATGTGGATTGAAAGAAATTCATCCATTTGGAAAAAAGTTAACATATTCAAGGGGAAATTTCACAAATTTCAGACAAAAACTTCACAAAGTTGAAAAACAGAATTTGAAAAACTTCATGAATTTTGAAAATTTTCACAAATTTGAAAAATAAAAACATGACAATTTAAATGGAAAAAAATGAAGAAGATAGAAAAAATAAAGACCAAAAATCCCGGCCTAAAATGAAGTTTTTGAGGGCATATTGCACATCTCCTCATATTTTCCCCGCAGGATTTTGAAGGAGACTTTAAGCAAGATTATGAATGGAGACTTTAAACAAGATTATGAATGATCGCAAAGAGAAGCGGTGATTAGGAGGAGTGTTAAGAATTAATTAACTTGTATTAATTAAGGATAATCCCTGCCTCTCCTCAAAGATGTTCTGAACAAACTTGGCCCATGGCATTCTGAACAAACTTGGCCCGCCAAGAGTCCGCGGACGTGCCGATCAGCGCCCGGCCAGCCCACCCATCCCCATCTCATATTCTCCCTGGCGGCGCCTCACGAACAGAGGCTCTGTTCGTCGCCCCTCTTCTCCCTCACACCACCACCCTCCTAGTCTACTCCGTCCTCTGCTCAAACTTGAAGATCTGACCCCCCCACCCCACCCCCAAGCATCCTTGAG
>NC_057795.1:29877937-29879722 GCF_018294505.1 Triticum aestivum | reverse complement strand
CTTTTTGGATGCATTATTTTCACATTAGGTGATGTTACATGAGTAGATGATTTCTTTATTTTAGGAATATGTTTGTAGTTGGTAGATGATTCTATAGGTAGTATAGTTGGATATGTAGGCAAAAACAATTCGGGTTAGTTTATATGTTATCCACCAAAGGCTTAGTTTGATAATTTGGTTGAATTATAGATGATGTATGCATGTGCTAGTAAATTAGTTATATGTTGGCAAGCAAATCTATTTACAGTATGACAATACGGTTGAATATATAGATGGCATAATATTTTTTGCAAAAGAGATGATGAAATTTGATGATTGTGTGTGACATGATTTGTTCAATAGATTGGTATGGGTACTCGTATATGATATGTATTTATTAGAATTGTCAACAGGAATGCTTTAAGAGATGTTGCATATGAAGAAATTTTGCATAACTTGGAGAAGCAAATTTTATTGTTTGTAATTGTAGTTCATGTTGTGATTTGTTTGGTAGGATGGCGGATGATGATGGACCTTGGTATGACAGATTAATCGAGGAGTTTGATAGGGAACATCGTGCTCGTGCCATTGAGAACGGAAAGGTAAGAAGCAAGACTTATCAATTTTCGTTGTTACTCATTTGTGTTTTTGTATTGATCAAAACATCACTTTATTTGTAGTCTGTAGTTGCTATGCGCATAAGGGGTCATGCCACTGATGACTTTCCTTGCAACGCATGGTACGAGCCGTACATTTGGAGATTGGGTCTTCTCCCATTCGTGTTGCAGTTTAAGCTAGATGTAGATGTGTATGGTAAGGATTATGATCAGAAGGCTTATCATTCTATGATTAGTTCTCTTCTTTATCTAAGTGCATCTAGACCTCACATTATGTTGAGTGTTTGCATGTGTGCCCGCTATCAAGCTGCACCAAAAGAATAGCATCACCAAGCGGTCAAGTGCATTCTGAAATATTTGGCTCACACCCCCACCTTAGGTTTATGGTATCCTAAGGGAGCATAGTTTGATCTCGTTGGATATTCAGACTCAGATTGGGTTGGTGACTTGGTTGATAGGAAATCTACTTCGGGAACATGCCATTTCCTCGGTAGATCATGGATTTGTTGGTCATCAAGGAAGCAGAATTGTGTATCTCTTTACATGGCTGAGGCCGAATATATTGCTGCTGGCGCTTGTTGCAATTAGTTGTTGTGGATGAAGCTGACTTTGAAGGATTGTGGCACCAAGGTCAAGCATATTCCTCTTTATTGTGACACTGAGGGTGCTATCAAAATTGCACATAATCCTGTGCAACATTCTCCCACGAAGCATATTGCCATCAGACATCATTTCATTCGCGATTATGTTGCTTGAGAGGATATTATCATCAATCATGTCAAGACTGAATACAATCTCACTGATATTTTCGCCAAGCCTCTCGACGAGAAAAGATTCTGTGCATTACAGTGTGAGCTAAATATCCTGGACTTCGCAAACGTGCAGTAAACTGGACTCGGCGCCCGTGCTAACACTTCCACATCTTAGAAGGAATGGGTGCATAACAATCAAAGAGTTTGAAAATTTAGACAAAGTGAAGTAAGCTGGACCGTTCACTAAGCCATCTGACCATAATCGCCGGCACAAGAGTATGCGTCCACTACAAATCGTTCCATGCATGGTTAATCGGGCACACCGGTGTACGTTTGTGGATCGGTATTAGCTAATCCTGAGTGTGGATATTGTAAGCAATGGCGGAGCTAATCCTGATTTGTGGATGCTCTAAGCAACGGCGGAGCTATGTGTTGTG
>NC_057795.1:29865625-29877782 GCF_018294505.1 Triticum aestivum | reverse complement strand
CCAACATATGAAAGAAAAAAATTAGGAGGACTTAGATGGTATTTTTTTAGCTGTTGGCCCCTGTATTTTGTCATTGGCCCCCAGCAGAATCCGCCTAGCTCCCCCACTGAGGTTATTAGACACGCATACTTGCGTGGTGCCTATGGTTGTGTGTGTGTCTATATGGACACAAGTAATTTAGCACCAATCAGGCACACCCTTTTTCTCGTCTCCTCTCCCCATTTTCGTTGTGTAGATCATTTGATTATTTTCATCGCCGTCCATGATTATTTCTAGCAAGTCAAACAGTGTGCCAAGCAAACCTTCACACACATTTTTTGTGATATGCATCATATCAAGAGAATGAGACGTACTTAGTAGTCCCAAATACCGCAAGCCCCAGATAATGGACTTCCTTTTCCATACTTTTAGTAGCATTTTCTCAGAGGACTTCTTTCTTTTCTTTCCTGGCTTAGGGCAATGTTCCCAATTCATTAACATTTCCATGATTTCTGCTCCAGACCTCTTAGAGATCTCCACTCGTCCTCTTTGTGAAGCCACCTTCTATGGCCCATGAACACTGTTTTCCTATTGCCCTTTTTCGATAGCTGCATCGGGATCCACCAGCCACCGCGCCGCCCTCGAGAAGGCTCTCCCCCGTGCGAAGAAGGCCTATCAGGGCAAGCAGATCTCTCCTGTTGCCTTTCTCAGCCGGGCTCTGCCGCCACCGCCGACGTCGGCGGTGGCGGTGGCCAGGGATTTCACGAAGAGGAGGTGCTCGGGGCTAGGGTTTGGCACCCGGAGCGCCCACGCGAGCGGCCCGGGATGGAGGGGGAATGGCTGATTTTTGACACGGACGGCTCAGTTTCTTGTGCTTAATTTGAGCATGCGTGCGTTTGAAAAGTAACTAGCTCCTTGCACCGAGGTAGGTCCTTTCCTATTATTGTTTGGGGGGAGTTGCATTGCGAGTCACACACCAAGGACTAAAAACCTTTCATCAATCAACTAAACAAAAGAACTAAAACCCCTTTTGCATTTTTCTCTTGTCAGTTCAACCGTCACTTGACTATAAGATAGTCGTACCCGTTAATCAAGCTTGTTCACCATGCATGGACATATGTAGTACCCGCATTGCATCTGCACCGAAAATGGATCGGTGAACCAAAAAGGCAGATCGACCGACCGATCGGTGGAATTCATGGCTACTGACGTACGTACGTACGTGATGACATTAACTTGGTCATTACTTTGCCTTTGCTTTTTATCATCGTTATATGATGCATGGATCGATCGATGTAGCTAGCCCACGCCAAGCATACGACCAAAAAATATCGAGTAAGCGTCTTCTTTTCTTTTTTACCAAAAAACTAAGAAACGGCAACGTTTTTCTACCAGTTTGTTGCATCCATGCACGCATGCATGTTGACACATGTTCGCTTTAATATTTTTTCTCATCCACGCATCACCTATATCCTCTCTAGCTAGCTATCTACCCTGACCTGCCTACCTTAATTACCTCTTGTTCATCGATTATCTCCTGGGTGCATCTACCTACTTTGTTTAGTATGGCACGTACGTACTTTGAGTCTTTGACACGCTATAAATAAACATCACAGCCAAGAAAGATGGATGGATCGATCCAGGTGTCAATTTGCTTGCTAATTCACCAGTGACGCTCCATCCGTCGATCTCACCGGCCTTCTTCTCCGACCGACTGACGATGGCCGGCAATGGAGCTAGCGCCTGGAGGCAGCTCACTCCGTTCCCGCTCTACCTGGCCATCTTCTTCCTTCTCGGCGCCAACGGGGCGGAGGCGGCATCGTCCTTCAGCTTCACCAACGCGTGCGCGCACCCGGTGTGGGTGGGCGCGCTCAGCGGCGCCACCTCGCCGCAGCTGCCCCGCACCGGCTTCTACCTCGCCCCGGGCGCGACCTCCGCGCTCGCCACGCTCTCCTCCGGCGCCTGGTCCGGCAACTTCTGGGCGCGCACCGGCTGCGCCGTGGACGAGGGCACCGGCCGCCTCGCGTGCGCCACGGCCGACTGCGGCACGGGCGACGTCGCCTGCGACGGCCGCGGGCCCGCCCCGCCCGTCACGCTCGCCGAGATCACCCTCGCCGCCCCCGGCTCCGGCGGCCTCGACTTCTACGACGTCAGCCTCGTCGACGGCTTCAACCTGCCCGTCAGCATCGCGCCCTCCCACGGAGGCTGCCAGGCGGCGGCGTGCGCGGGCGACGTGAACGCCGTGTGCCCGTCGGACCTGCGCGTCGTGTCCGGCTCAAGCGGTGAGGTGGTGGCATGCAAGAGCGCCTGCAACGCCTACGGCAGCGCGCGCTACTGCTGCAGCGGCGACTACGGCACGCCGGCGGCCTGCGGGCCCACCAACTACTCGCAGGTGTTCAAGGCCGCCTGCCCGGCGGCCTACAGCTACGCCTACGACGACGCCAGCAGCACCTTCACCTGCTCCGGCGCCGCCACCTACCACATCACCTTCTGTCCTGCCACTTAACTCATCAACCTCACAATCCTTATAATTAATTAATTAATTATAATCACACAGTGGACATGTATGCAGTTTACCTTTTTCAATGAAAATAATATACAGAGTTAAAAAGGGATTACAAATCTTTATGCGTCTTTATTCTTTTTTTCTTTGAGGGGATTATGCTTCCTTATTCAATATGTATTTTTGTAATCAGTAGCACAAAATGGATGAGAACAAAGCCATGCCTTTGCCGCCTCTTATTTTTTGATTATTTCTTCAGCAATGTATGACTACTCCATCTCAGGTGATGATCGGACATGGTTTAGTTAATTTGAATCACGTATCATTTAGATGACTTGAAGGATGTCTATCCAAGTGGGAGTTCTTAAGTAATATAATTAATTGAACGGAAAAGCTAATTTCCTGTCGGCAGGAATTTAGCCACAGGCACGGACGACCTGGATGTCGTTCATTTTGAATCTGACGGCTCGCACGATCCGCTCCAGCTGCATCTCTTTTTCCCGTGATCCACAATTCCCGCTCGATCCCCTTTATCGCTCGATCTCTCCGCTCGACCCCAGCTTTGCCGCCCTCGACCAAGGCCACGTTGCGACAATTTGTCTCGATTAAGCCCATGTCGTGACAGTTTTTTTTCCACGTTTCCATCATTAGGCCCATGTTCCCAGCCAGGTCAAATAGAAGCCTGTTTTCTCTGTTTTTTAAAAAGTTAAAAATGCTAAAAAACCATTGTGCTTACAAGGAGTCGAACCATGATCTCAGGTAAATATTACTTACTTCACTAACCACTAGGTCAGCTCAATCAATTTGTTTACAATCAAGTTACATTATACTTGTACGTTGGATATTACGAGTTTGAATAAAACAAAAATAAACAGTCATGCTGCCAATTACACCGTTTCTTCTGCATGTTGTACACTAGTTCACATAGTTCTATTTTTTTTCTCCATGTCGCTCACACTATTTCTTTACCTACACTTTTACGTGGTCTCTGATAACTTCTTTGTCATAGCATGATAATACACGTATCATACACTTGATAACTTAGGTACAAACACCACATTAACTAACTACGACCTAATAACATACCATCTGATAACTTCTGTGGAAATAAGGTGGTAACTTCGACTTGATAACATACCCCCGATCCCCACCACAAACGTGATACCTTACACACAAACACTGCGATAATATCTGTCAAGGGAAAAATGTTGTTGAAAACATACCCAATAACTTCTGTAGAAATAGCATGATAATATACAATTACTCGGAATACCGCGGTATCTTTGACCGGGCGATTTTTGTTGTTGAAAACATACCCCCCATAAATTTTGTGGAAATAACATGGGAATATACGCACAACAGAGTTGATAACTCACGTACAAACACCATGATAACATTTTGACCCGATAAAAAAATTGTTAGAAAACATATGCTCGATAATTCCTGTATAAATGGTAATGAAAGCACAACAAATATGATAACTTCAGTACAAACACCGATAGCTTTTACCCATGAAAAAACTAGTTGAATACACACCCCGATAATTCCTATATAAGTATCATGGTAATATAAGCACCGCAGACCTGATAACTTAGGTACAAACACCACGGTAATTTTATACCTGAATAAAATTTTGTTGAAACATACCCCGGTTACTTCTATGCAAATAACACGGTAATATTTGCATCATGGACCTGATAACTTAGGTATAAATACCATGGTAACTTTGACCCGGGGGAAAAAATTCGTTGAAAACACACCCCCGGTCACTTCTACATAAATAACATGTTAATATACATATAACATAACTGATAACTTACGGTAACATTCGACCAAAAAGTGATCAACGCATGCCAACATGAGATCTAATTTTGAAGTTCTCGTCGCAATAGACTTTTTATGTGAAAACGATTTTTCAATCAGAAACGACAAATTTGAGCTATAAAACATTTTCCAGTTTCGAAATAGTGATAATATACAATGACATAAGCTTTTCCGTGCTCCAGTGCATTTGCATGTGGAGAGAATGTTGGAGGAGCCATTTTTATGCCCTGGTAATTTCTATGTAAACTGGATGGTAACTCACATACCACAGACGTGATAACTTACTTAGCCTAGGTCTGATAACTTTTGACCCGAAAAAACCATCAAAACATACCAACATGGAATCTAGTTTCAAAGGTCTCGTCGCGACTAATCTTTTATGTGAAAATAATTTTTCAATCGGACCAACGATTTGAGCTACAAAACATTTTGTAGTTCCGAAATAAAAGAGAATCTATTGCTGACATCATCACATTTTATATTAGTTTGCATGCATATGGCAAGACGCTGCATGCTTTTGCTCTCGTTTTTTGCTTAGCGGAGTGGGGCTGCATGCACGTGATTAATTAAACCAGGATGTGTTTGGATATGTTACTTAAATTCAGTACGTTAGGAAGTTAGCACAGTCCTTAATTGAATATAAGTTTATCATGAACTTAGTCCTGATAGTATTTGCAAATTATGTTGTAGATCAATAGCACGCGTTGTAGCTTCCCTATATTTTTTGATATGTTCCTAGAAAAAACTAAGTTGAAAGATGATAGCGGACTGGGCCTGTGATATGAGTATTATCCTCATTGCTGCATAGAAGAATTATGTTCTTGATGCACCGCTAGGTGACAAACCTATTGCAGAAGAAGATGCAAATGTTATGAATGTTTGGCAATCTCAGTATGATGACTACTTGATAGTTTAGTGCACCATGCTTTACGGCTTAGAATCGGGGCTTCAGAAATGTTTTGAACGCCACGGAGCATATGAGATGTTCCAAGAGCTAAAATTGGTATTTCAGACTCATGCCCGTGACGAGAGGTACGAGACCTCTGACAAGTACTTTGCCTATAGAATGGAGGAGAATAGCTCAGCTAGTGAGCGTGTGCTCAGAATGTCTGGGCACTACAATCGCTTGAATCAAGTGAGAGTTAATCTTCCAGATAAGATAGTGATTAACAGAGTTCTCTAGTCACTATCATCAAGTTACTGGAACTTCGTGATGAACTATAATATGCAATGGATGAAGAAAACGATTCCCGAGATCTTCATGATGATGAAATCAACGAAGATAGAAATCAAGAAAAAACATCAAGTGTTGATGATTAAACAAGACCACTAGTTCCAAGAAAAGGGCAAAGGGAAAGAAAGGGAACTTCAAGAAGAATGGCAAGAAAGTTGTCACTACCGTGAAGAAGCCCAAAGCTAGACCTAAGCCTGAAAATAAGTGCTTCTATGGAAAAGGAAATGGTCACTAGAAGCGGAACTACCCAAAATATTTGGCGGATAAGAAGGATGACAAAGTGAACAAAGGTACATTTGATATACATGTTATTTATTTGTACCTTACTAGTGCTCGTAGTGGCCCCTAGGTATTTGATACTTGTTCGGTTGCTAAGATTAGTAACTCGAAACAGGAGTTGCAGAATAAATACAGACTAGTTGAGGGTGAAGTGACGATGTGTGTTGGAAGTGGTTCCAAGATTGATATGATCATCATCACACACTCCCTATACTTTTGGGATTAGTGTTGAATCTAAATAAATGTTATTTGGTGTCATATTGGTGTAAAGCGCATGAAGAAACTCAATGCTGATGGGCTCCTGGAATCACTTGATTATGAATCATTTGATACTTGTGAACCGTGCCTTATGGGCAAGATGAATAAAGCTCTGTTCTCCGGAACAATGGAACGAGCTAATGTATTATTGGAAATAATAGATACCGATGTATGTGGTCCGATAAGTGTTGAGGCTCGTGGTGGGTATCGTTATTTTTTGACCTTCATAGATGATTTGAGCAGATATGGGTATATCTACTTAATGAAACACAAGTCCGAAACATTTGAAAAGTTCAAAGAATTTCAGAATGAAGTGGAGAATCATCGTAACAAGAAAATAAAGTTTCTACGATCTGATCCTGGAGGTGAATATTTGAGTTACGAGTTTGACCTTCATTTAAAATAATGTGGAATAGTTTCACAGCTCATGTCAACTGGAACACCACAGTGTAATGGTGTGTCCGAATGTCATAACCGCACTTTATTAGATATGGTGCAATCTATGATGTCTCTTACTGATTTACAACTATCGTTTGGGGTTATGCATTAGAGACAGCTGCATTCACATTAAACCGGGCACCGTAAAAATCCATTGAGACGATGTCGTATGAACTATGGTTTGGCAATAAAATACAAGCTGTCGTTTCTTAAAGTTTGGGGAAGCAATGCTTATGTCAAAAGGCTTCAGCCTGATAAGCTCAAACCCAAATCGGAGAAGTGCGTCTTCATAGGATACCCTAAGGAAACAATTGGGTACACCTTCTACCACAGATCCGAAGGCAAGGTCTTTGTTGCTAAGAACGGAACCTTTCTAGAGAAGGAGTTTCTCTCGAAAGAAGTGAGTGGGAGGAAAGTGGAAATTGATGAGGTAATTGTACCTTCTCTAAATTTAGAAAGTAGCTCATCTGAGAAATCCGTTCCCGTGATGCCTACACCAACTGGAGAGGAAGCTAATGATAATGATCATGAAACTTCAGATCAAGTTGCTACAGAACCTCGTAGGTCAACCAGAGCACGATCCGCACCAGAGTGGTACGGTAATCCTATTCTGGAAGTCATGTTACTTGACCATGACGAACCTACAAATTATAAAGAAACTATGATGAGCCCAGATTCTGATAAATGGCTTGAGGCCATCAAATCTGAGATAGGATTTATGTATGAGAACAAAGTGTGGACTTTGGTGGATTTGCCCGATGATCGGCGACCCATAGAGAATAAATGGATCTTCAAGAAGAAGATTGACGCTGATGGTAATGTTATAGTATATAAAGCTCGACTTTTTGCAAAAGGTTTTCGACAAGTTCAAGGAGTTGACTACGATGAGACTTTCGCACCCATAGCGATGCTGAAGTCTGTCCGAATCATGTTAGCAATTGCCGCATTTTATGATTATGAAATCTGGCAAATGGACTTCAAAACTGCATTCCTTCATGGATATCTTAAAGAAGAGTTGTATATGATGCAACCAGAAGGTTTTTTCAATCCTAAAGGTGCTAACAAAATGTGCAAGCTCTAGCGATCCATCCATGGATTGGTGCAAGCATCTCGGAGTTGGAATATACGCTTTGATGAGTTGATCAAAGCATATAGTTTTATACAGACTTGTGGTGAAGCTTGTATTTACAAGAAAGTGAGTGGGAGCACTACAACCTTTTTGATAAGTATATATGAATGACATATTGTTGATCAGAAATGGTGTAGAATTTTCTGGAAAGCATAAAGGAGAGTTTGCAAAGAGTTTTTCAAAGAAAGACCTTGGTGAAGCTGCTTACATATTGGGCATCAAGATCTATAGAGATAGATCAAGACACTTGATAAGATTTTTCAAGGAGTACATACCTTGACAATATTTTGAAGTAGTTCAAAATGGAACAGTCAAAGGAGTTCTTGCCTGCACTACAAAAAAAATATACTTCCGTGATGATACGTGTTTGTCATAGTAGGTCGCGTTTTTTGTCATGCATGTACATCCATGACGATTTTATGACAGAATCAAGATAGTCATACCTGTGCTGTCGTAGAAGTGTTCCATGACATTACCAAAATTATCATCACAGAAGTGTCCACTTCCATGACGATAAATCGTGCATCACAGAAGTGCTTTTGTCAAGGATGACCGACACGTGGCATCCACCGTAACGGAACGCCGTTAAGCTATCGGCTCCGGTTTTGGATCCAATAACCCGTTAATAGCCCCGACCAATGGGGATTTTCCATGTGTAAAATCATCATTGGCTGGAGGAAACACGTGTCGGCTCACCGTTGGGACAGATGTCATCCACTCATTGGACAGAAGGCGCCTATGATACGTCGACACGTGACACGACCCACCAGAGGCCCATTCCTGTGAAAAGTCCAGCCTGTTTGACTTGGTCAAAAGGTGGCGGGCCGGCCCATGGCAAGCCTGTTAACAGCCTGTTCGCATATAGCCCATTTATAGCCCGCTAACCCAAGGCTCGTTATGACCTATCCGAATTAGGCCCAGTCGCATCTTATGGGCCGTCCAATATGATTCCAGCCTGTTTTAACTTCTGACCCATGTATGGCCCATGACGTCTTTCAGCCCATATGAGGCCCTTTATAACTCTTGGCCCATTAACGGCCAATGGTGAAACTGGCCCATAATGAAAAGTGTATCACTCTATAGCCATTAACGGCCCGTGGTGAAACTGGCCCGTAATGAACAGTGTATCACTTTATACCCATTAACGGCCCATGGTGAAACTGGTCCGTAATGAACAGTGTATCACTTTATACCCATTAACGGCCCGTGGTGAAACTGGCCCATAATGAACAGTGTACCACTTTATACCCATTAACGGCCTATTATTCCGTTAGGCCGTTTCCAGCCCATGTTATCTTTCGGCCTTCTTAGGGCCCATTTATTCTTGGGTTCATTTCCAGCATTCGTTTACTTACGACCTGTTACTGTTATTTTCTGCTTGTGGGCCAAATTCAGCCCGAGGTTATAGTCGGTCCGTTTGTGGCCTGTTAATACGTTGGGCCGTTTTCATAGCGTCATCAAATACGGCCGATTAACGCTACCCGTTATGGTCGGCCCATGAACGGACGATTCCAACTCTAGCCCGTTTATGGCCATAATGCGGTCTATTATTGGCCCATGTTTGGCCAACCGATCATACGACCCGTAGAAGGCCCATTGATGATACGACCCGTAGAAGGCCCATTGTGTCTACGCCCCGTATAAGGCCCATTTTTTCTACGACCCGTAGAAGGCCCATTGTTTCTATGGCCCGTAGGAGGGCCATGGTAACTACAGTAAATATGTAGCCCATGGTTATTGTGGCCTAGTTTTAAAAAATAGGTTATTACGGCCACTAGCAAACCGCGGAAAAAGAACTGCACTGACTACAAGCAAAGAAATAAACAAGATAATAAGGAAATAAACAAGCAAGCAACTTACACTAGGCTATCACGGCTATTAGACATATTACATCCACTGGGCATCAAAATTCTCCACCAGTGCAAATATAGGGAACAAAGCAACATATATACGCCACAGCAAAACAAGTCCAGAACTGAAACCACTTCAGAAGAGCTCAAGAAACAATATCCCGAGTACCCATAATGCTGGCAAGATGCTTAGCAATCTTATTAAATTTCTATTGTTTGGCGCTTAAATCCTCCAGCACTTGCCGTTGCACCAGAAAGTATGCATCTGAATTCTGCAGGGACTTCCTCAGTCCTTCGGCCTCCTGTCGCATAACATCTGATCGATGTCTTTCAACTTGAAGTTGAGACTCAAGAAGCTGAACTGATTCAAGCAACGAGTTCGAAGAGCTGGTGCCAGCAGTAGTAGCCAGTAACTCGAACACTACATCAAGACAGGACTTTGGAGTTGTCTCAGTGTCTTTAATATAGTTTTTATCAGCTTTCTTGGAGACCAACAGGGATGTCTCACTATCTTGAACCTTATCTACATTACTTCCTTTACCATTGCATAACAGGGTACTCTTCTCCAATATTTTATCCGCGTTCTAAAAGAGAAACAAACAAACATATCACAGGTTTACAATGCAGTATATGAAACTCATTTTGGTAAACCAATTCAGTAGTAAGATGGACAAGATAATAGCATGAAACAAACATATATCTATGTAGTATGGTCACTGTATGGTCTATATCATTCTACTTTATGTTGCCAAATCAAGATAGATACAGTTCGTATCATATCTATTTAAGACAAAGCAACATAGACATAATATAAGTGTGGGAAACTACACAGCAATAACAACACTTGTAATGTGCATGGCATGAGAACATAACTGTTTATTCAACTGAAACTGAAATCAACATAGAGCAAGTTACAACAGCAAACTCGTTAAAGAAACAGGTTTAAAACATAGTTGTTGCGCCATTGGAGTTTCAATTGCATCCTTCAAATTTGAAATTAGTTGGTATGAGTAAATACAGTGATGCAAGAGCAAAGTAGTATGAACCATAGCTACGGAACCTAACCTGAGAACAATTCTTCTTCTGCTTTAAGAGTTGACTTGGGGTTTGGAGTGGTGGTCCTCGTGCTTTGGGCACTGCAGTTGCCTTACTAACTGCTCGTGTTTGGGTGCTCTGTGGTGGAGGCGGTGTTGTGTCAACGGGAACTGGGTTACTATCTGTTGGGGTTGGGGTTGGCAGTGGTGCAGTTGGTTCTCTGTCCAACTGGGTAGGGGTACAATCTACGTGAGTCTAGGTTATGTGTGGTGGGGCTGGTTCTTGCGCAAGTACAACCATGGTTCTATCTGCATCGACATGTAGCATGATTGAGGGAGTCCTGGATTAGGGGGTATCTGGACAGCCAGAATATGTACTTTGGTCGGACTGTTGGACTATGAAGATACAAGATTGAAGACTTTGTCCCGTGTCCGGATGGGACTCTCCTTTGCGTGGAAGGCAAGCTTAGCGATTCGGATGATAGATCTCCTTCTTTGTAACTGACTCTGTGTAACCCTAGCCCCCTCCGGTGTCTATATAAACCGGAGGGTTTAGTCCGTAGGACGACAACAATCATAATCATAGGCTAGCTTCTAGGGTCTAGCCTCTACGATCTCGTGGTAGATCAACTCTTGTAATACTCATATCATCAAGATCAATCAAGTAGGAAGTAGGGTATTACCTCCATCGAGAGGGCCCGAACCTGGGTAAATATCATGTCCCCAGTCTCTTGTTACCATTAGCCTTAGACGCATAGTTCGGGACCCCCTACCCGAGATCCGCCGGTTTTGACACCGACATTGGTGCTTTCATTGAGAGTTCCTCTATGTCATCGCTGTAAGGCTTGATGGCTCCTTCAATCATCAACAATGACACGTTCCAGGGTGAGACCTTTCTCCCCGAACAGATCTTCGTGTTCAGCGGCTTCGCACTGCGGGCCAATTCGCTTGGCCATCTAGAGCAGATCAACAGCTACGCCCCTGGCCATCAGGTTAGGTTCGGAAACTTGAATTACACGGCCGATATCCGGAAAGACTTGATCTTTGACGGATTCGGGCCTACGCCGGGAGCACCGAACAGTCACGACGATCGCGACTTAGATCGGCTGTCGGACAGTATTCGGGATACCGCACCTGCAGCAGCTCTAGACCTAAATCCGGGGCATATCGCGTCGTCCGAGGACGGGTGGACGGACCCCACCACGGAGGTCGCATACTCATCGGCGTTGGAGCCAAACACAGACTCCACCTCTAAGGAAATCAGTGTCGCCGGACCCCCGGATTCGTTTCCGACCGTGGGTCCCGGACCGCGTGCATCCATACCCATCAAAGGTGATGGGGCACCAATTATGGGGTTCACCGCCACGGATATCTTTCAGCACTCCCCCTTTGGCGATGTGCTAAATTCATTAAGGTCTCTATCTTTGTTAGGAGACTCCTGGCCAAACTATGTCCGGTTCGAGTGGGAAGCAGGCGACGAAGAAATTCGTTACCCACCCACCACCCACTTAATAGCCACTGTTGATGATTTGACCGACGTGCTTGACTTTGACTCCGAAGACATCAACGGTATAGACGACGATGCGGAAGAAGAACAGGAACCACCGCCCACGGGGCGCTGGACAGCCA
>NC_057795.1:29827659-29865221 GCF_018294505.1 Triticum aestivum | reverse complement strand
GGTGGACACCCCCATAGAAAACAATGACGATGAGGCAACAAAAGATAACCCCTCAGGGAAGAAATCAAAGCATGGGCATCATCGGCGCCGCTCTAAGACCCGCCACAGCAATACCGACATAGGAGAAGAAAACAATCCAGATGGTGCCAAAGAGGAATACAACCCTGATCAGCCTACCTTCGAGCAGGCCAAACAGGAACACGGGCAGGTCAGCCCAGACGAACAGGCGACAAACGGATATTTGGAGGACGACAATTATATGCCTCCCTCCAAAGATGAGGAGATCCTCGACAACGATGAATTCGGCGTACCAGAGGATCCCATAGAGCAGGAGCGCTTCAAGCACCGGCTTACAGCCACTGCAAGAAGCCTGAAGAAGAAGCAACATCAGCTACAAGTAGACCATGATCTGCTAATAGACAAATGGACCGAGGTCCGGGCAGCCGAGGAATACGGACTCGAGCACCGAACAAAATGTTACCCAAAGCGCAGGCTACTACCTCAATTCGAGGAGGAGGCAGTAAAAACCAAACGCCAGCCTAAACCCTGCCGCCAACACACTACAGCCAGGGGCTACGCGCAAGACCAGCAAAACATACTAAACAGCAACATAGCACGCACCCCGGGCACATCAGAAGCCAGGAACAGCATCTGCAAACTTTGACGCAACAAACATAAGCGTCCCAAGAAAAATGATGACGCCCAGGACATGGCAGTCAATACAGGAGTCCGTGGCCCCCAATCCGGTCAGTGGGAGAAGACACTTCAAAATAATAATTCGGGCCAATCCGGCCTGAGCCGCATACTTGACCGCCCATGTCAAATTCATTGTAACCCAGGAATGGCAGCCAATCATACCAATAGAGAATGCTGGGTCTTCAAACAAGTCGGTAGATCGGCGCCGAAGACAGTAAGAAGGGGTCTCAAAGCAAGGAGCCCAGATCATCAAGCAATATAGGGCAAATGAAATCTCTTCCGCCAACATGGTGAACATGACAAACACCGTCCACATCCCCAAATGGGAGCGGACGTACACTCTTCGGGATGTCAACTCGACAAAGCAAGTTTCCCCACCATATAAAAAATGACCGATCATCTTCAATCGACTAGACCGTCTGGCCAATATCAACCCGCGATATCCTCCTATTGGAGGAAGCAACAGTCCAAACTTGCTGCACTAGAACATAGTGCGCCGGATAGGTATGGATCACTTAAGGATCAAACCCACTAAAAATATCATTTCAAGGTGTCATACCAGGTGCGAAGGTCAGTTCTATAGGCCCCATCACTTTGAAGATGGTCCTCAGATGACCAAAAAGTCACCATACCGAAGAGTTGGTCTTCGACATTATCCCTCTAGGTAGTAGCTATTACGCCTTGCCAGCGTGAACTGCGATTCAACGTGGTATCACGCCATGCCTATGGCAATCTTAATACACAAGGCCAACGTGACATAGTCACAATTACGGGCAAGACCGAGCTTCACCTCGGCGCCGAAGAGTATTCGGCCACCTTAGCAACAGAAGCAGCGAGTCCCGGCTTTTTCAATTGAACCTTGATTCGACAACCAAACTCTCGGACACCGATAAAGGAGTCCGAACTACTTCATGATATCTCAGCCCTATCAGGGCTCAGATAAACGCTCCGGCATAAGCCGGGACGGGCCACATCCCACAGCTCAGCCGCTCCGTGGCACACAAACGCCTCTAGAATTTTCTTTGCAGGTTCGCCTTTACGCATAACTGGCCTGGCGACATGGAATCAGCTCGGACGCACAAAGGGGGAATCTTCATACACCCCCCCGAATACAATCTGGACATTACTTCGGATCCGTACACCGCTCCCTACCGCCCGGTCCCAACAGGTTCTGCCCTCATGCCTCTCCTTTATAACATGCACCGTACTCATACGCATAGCCGTATTACTCGAATACAACATGTAGAGTCATTTGACGCTTATCTGTTATCATTTCTCATTGACATTTTGTCATAACGGCATCCAAACATCGTGTTATGCCTTAAAACGCCAGTGGCTTCCTTGTACCCGCACTATGGCAACAAAGTCCGACCACCTTCTCAGTCGCTCGGTACCCCGAACTTATAGCATTATATGCATCAGCTCCGAATCATGTCTTGGGTCATTAGTTGGGTTTTCCCGGCTCCCATGTTTTGGTACCTTACGTTCCGCAATATCGGCTAAGGTAGCGTTGGGAGAACTACTGCGATTGTTTCCCGGTTCTTCCGGATGAGCACCTGAGTAGAGAAAGCCGAAAACTGACTGTCATGATAAGGCGAGAGCTGGTCAGCTGTTGGAGAGGTTGTAAAATCTTTAAGGATTTATTCTGCACAATTTCATAATAAAATGCAGAGTGCGACAGATGGTTTACCAATCAGGTGCTGTTAGAGCCCGGCGTGCGGTCTTCCGAACACCAGGGGCTGTGCCTAGCATACTCGAATTCCTATGGCTAAGTGAGAGTGATAAAGCCATATAGTCCGATTGCATGGTACGCTGTGCTGAACACCTCGGACCCAAGAATGGGGTAAATAGTGTTCATGTGTATCCCGAACACCCCCGTACTTCCTACGTGGGGGCAGAAGTCGACGACCGGCCAACTCTCAAGATTAATATATCAAACGGCCGCATAGGAGGAAAACTTTCATATAACAGGCAAATACATAAATAGAAGTCATGTTGTTCCGCCTTACAAAAGGATAGCATGCCTGTCTTCAGGAAAATATAATGTCTTTGGCACATTGCTCCGCCACAAGGCGGGCTCCTTTCAGGACACCATCATAATATAATTCGGGCTTGCGGTGCTCCTTCCCCTCCGGTGGTCCCTCGGTCATCAGCTTCTCAGCATCTAGCTTTCCCCAGTGCACTTTCGCGCGGGCAAATGCCATTTGCGCACCTTCTATAGAGACGACCGCTTAATGATGTCAAGCCGAGGACAAGTCGCTTCACGAGCCCAAAGTAACTGCTCGGAATGGGCTTGACGGGCCATAGCCGGATAATCAAATCTTTCATGGCTAGTTCGGCCGCCTGGTGCAGTTCGACCAGCTGCTTCAGCTGGTCAACAAATGGCATAGGATAATTCGGCGCCAAATACTGCGATCAGAAGAGCTTTTCCGCAGTCTTCTTCTCCTCAGCTCGATAGAATTGAGCAGCATCAGATATGCTGCGCAGCAGATCCGCAAATGCCCCTGGAGAAATCATGATTCAATGGGTCACCCTGAATTTTTCCTGCTACCACATATACATCGCTTTGCATAAGAAAAGGCCTAACCAGTCGCAACCTTCCTCGCCTCCTGAATATCCTTCAGAGCAGCTTGGGCTTCCTCCCGAGCATCATTTGCGTCTTGGAGAGCTTGGGCGAGTTCGGATTCTTTCAATGATAGACTCTGCTCCAAAGTCTCACTTTTCTTCACTGCCTCCTGAAGCTCTTGTTCAGCTTCAATAACCCTGGACTCGTGCTTCTCGCGGAGAGCCTGCTCCGCGGCTGCCTTCTTTTTGGCCAAGGCAACAACCTTCTTAAGCGCCTCAATTTTGGCATTTGCCCCTAGAGCGCGCAATATAAATGCTTTCATCAGGCACAACTACTTATTTGTGCCAAACTTAATAAGGTTTTGACATACCTTGATTGTCTACTACTTCCTTACTTGGCCAAGTTCTTTTTCGGCCCGCTCCAGACTCTGTTTAAGTCCGGATACTTCTGCAGTATGAGAGACGGCAGTCGCTGCAGACGCCTATTTATAAAGGAAGAGACATATGTCATTAGCTGAGTCTCCCGCGGACGGAAATTTAATCCCCTGTCCAGTTCTCTTCTTCACCGGAGAGTGTATTAGGGGCTACTATCTATACTATGACAATCTTCAAAAAAATATACCTCCAAGCCTTTTATAAGGCTGATGCATGATTCATTCAGTCCGCTCTCAGCGGCCTGAATCTTTTTAATCACCACGCCCATAAGGGCGCGATGTTCATCGATGATGGAAGCGCTCTTCAGCGCTGTCGATAAGTTGCCCTGCACCTCTGGTTGGACAGAAGTCGCAGGCGAAGCATGATCACCCCGTCTAGTCAAGGGGGGCTGCCTGACTGATCCCGGAGCCTCAAGGGTCTGCAGGACTATGTTCGGCTGTGGGCCGAATCCAAGGCCGCCCCCGCCGTCGACACTCATGGGAACCGCCGCTCCCGTGTGTCCGGCCCCTGAGGTACTCCCCTCCTGGCCCGGGTCCTTTCGGGACGACACTTCGGTGTCACAACCAGGCTTAGGGGAAGGGGCCCTCGGAGGTGTCGCGCTCTCTAGGGCATATGAGCTCAAGGAATCCTCTGATGAGGACTGTTCGGCGCGAGACCTTGCCGGACTGCAAAAAGTGCGGTGCAAATTAAAATATTATGTTTTAGTGATCCTGGACCCATAGGCATGTTCAGATTCGTATACTTACGAGTTTACTAGGGGCTGGGCCCTGGGATCCCACTCCGGGCTGCTGTCGATAGCCGTGGTGGACGCCTCTGGAAGGGTTTTTTTTCTCCTCTTAGGCAATTCGGCCTCCAGAGATGAGGAGGCCGTTCTTTTCTTTCCTTCCCCCGTGGGGGACTCGTCCTCTTCCTCCTCTTCTTCCTCTTCGGAGGAGAGATGGGTATTGGAGTCTTCGGATTTTGTGTCCGAAGCACCATGACAATGGAGGCTGCTCCTGGTCTCCTTGAACTCTTTATGGGCTTCTTTCTTTGGCGCCTCGTAAGGCGCTGGGACTAGCATCTTCGTCAGAAGTGGTCCGGCTGGTTCTTCTGGCAATGGGGCTGGACAGTGTATCCGCCCCGTCTTCTTCGTCCATCCCCAGGATAATTGTGGGAAGCGCGTTAGGGCAACTTTCCTGGGATATGACCATGAAACATATGGGTGGACAAAATATAATGACTACTTACTAGACTTGCGGGGCGGGACAGTTGGTACCCGTGGTCCGCGGCGGAGTCCGTCCACGGTTTTCCGGACTTAAAAAGAACCTTCCAGATGTCCTTGTGTGAGGAACCGAAAAGCTCTCGCAGGGTCTGGTGCTCGTGCGGGTCGTACTCCCACAAATTGCAGGCTCGGTGCTAACAAGGAAGAACCAGGCGGACAAACATCACCTGGACTACGTCAACAAGCTTGATGGCCTTGTCTTACATACCTTTGACGCGTGTGTGTATCACCGATAGTTCACGGATGAGGACCAGTTCAAGCCCTTCTTGGGCTAGGACGTAAGCTGCAAAGGGGCTTCGGATCAGAACTCAGGAGCAGCGGCCCACTTTTTGCCGCGCGGCTTAGTAATATAGAACCACTGCTGCTGCCACTCCTTGACGGAAACATTGAAGGTACCTGTCGGCCATGTGACGTTGGGCATCCTGCTCGCCATGGCGCCTCCGCACTCGGCGTGCTCGCCGCTCACCACCTTGGGCTTCACATGAAGATCTTCAGCCATAGGCTGAAGTGTGGCGTGATGCGGAGAAAGGCCTCGCACACGACGATAAACATCAAGATGTTAAGGAAGGAATTGGGGGATAGATCATGAAAATCGATCCCGTAATAATACATGATGTCGTGAACAAATGGGTGAAGGGGAAACCCGAGCCCGCGTACAAAATGAGGGAGAAACATGACCCTCTCATGGGACTCCGGAGTAGGGACAATCTGTCCCACCGTCGGAAGGCGGTGGCCGATTTTCTGGGCCAGGTACCCGGCCTCCCGAAGCTTCTTAATATCCTTCTCCTGGACGATAGAGGCCATCCACTTGCCTCCTACCCCGGACCTGGACATTTTCGGAGAAACCTTTGTTGGTGGAGAAGATGAACGCTCGGGCGTTAGGGCTCAAGCGAAAGAGAGTGGACGAGCAAAGGGAGAAGGCATGGGTGAAGAGGAAGAGGCCTTTCCTCCTTATAGAGGCAATGAAACTTTTCGCCTCCCTGCTTGCCTAATGAAACCTGCTCATCCCCCATTCACCGCGACTGGTGGTGCGGTTCGGTTACCCACACCCGTATTAATGAGAATCCCGCGATAAGGGGGGCATGATCTCTGCTTCGACAACACGTGCCAAGGAAACCGCCTCGCAATATGCGCAGTAGCTAGTTAGGAGAAAACGGTTCAAATAATGACCAAACCATGGCGTGCTGTCACACTGTGAAGAGTTGTCAGCAGATTAGATTTGTGAAATATTGTTCTCTCTACGGTGGTATGTGGAATTTGTCTTGCAGAGCCGGACACGATTTAAGTGTTCGAAGATTACTTTGGAGTATTCGGAGATGGAACCCGCCTTGCAATGCTGAAGACAATCTGCACGCCGGACTCATCGTCATTGAAGCCTGATTCAGGGGCTACTGAGGGAGTCCTGGATAAGGGGGACAGCCAGACTATGTACTTTGGCCGAACTATTGGACTATGAAGATACAAGATTGAAGACTTCGTCCCGTGTCCGGATGGGACTCTCCTTTGCGTGGAAGGCAAGCTTGGAGATTCAGATGATAGATCTCCTTCTCTATAACCGACTCTGTGTAACCCTAGCCCCTTCCAGTGTCTATATAAACCGGAGGGTTTAGTCCGTAGGACAACAACAATCATAATCATAGGCTAGCTTCTAGGGTTTAGCCTCTACGATCTCGTGGTAGATCAACTCTTGTAATACTCATATCATCAAGATCAATCAAGCAGGAAGTAGGGTATTACCTCCATCGAGAGGGCCCGAACCTGGGTAAACATCGTATCCCCAGTCTCCTGTTACCATTAGCCTTAGACGCATAGTTCGGGACCCCCTACCCGAGATCCGCCGGTTTTGACACCGACAACGATCTTATCTGAAGACCGTGTTTTTACTCCCACAAATACTGCCATCACCCCCTCCAGTTGAAATGGCTAATAAACAAGAAAAGTAATTGAATGTAGAGACATTGTAAGATAGACATGTGCAATAGATAGTAGGGAAGAAAACAGGGCATGAAATAATTCACATTTATGTTATCTAACCAAACAGAATAGCAGGACATAATCTCACATATATGATGGCTAATTAAACAGGATAGCATGACACAATTTCACGTGTATGATGGCTAACTAAACAGGATAGAATGACATACTTGAAAATATGATGACTATGTAAATAGGATGACATGATATAACTATACGATGTGTCTATTAAAGTGGTTGGCATGCCATAAATCACAAACATGCCATCGATGGAAACATGATGGCATGATATAATTGATGGATAGAATGAAATAATTTAAGATATGATGACTATGTAAAAATGACGAGATGATATAACTATATTATGTCTTTAGAAAATGGGTTGTTATGCCATAATTCAGTGCTGTCTATGTAAACATCATGGCATGATACAATTCAAATGTATGATTTATATACTAAGGAAGTGAGCAGAGGGCAATCACATATATGATCGTGTCAACTAAGGAGATGTCATTCAATATTGTGTATATGATGTAAAAACTAAACATTGAAATACAACATATGGACGATAGAGTATTATAACCCTATCAAGTTTGAGCATACACCTCAGGGGGATAATAGGACTGGTCATTTGCCTCTGAATCCTCCTCTGAAGAGCTATCTGTAGCCAGCAAGATATCTGCTTCAGCAGGTAGCATTGTCTGCTCTGAAGACCTTGTTTTCACTCAGATTTCTCCATCACCAATTCTAATGGCTGATGCACAGGAAGAACAGTTGAATATACAAACATTGTCGACAAAAGCAATGAGAAATACCAAAAAAAGGACGACATGATATAATTCACATATATGATGCTTGGCTAAACAGCATGGCATTGCATAATTCACATATATAATGCCTTGCAACAAGATAACATTGCATAATTCACATATATAATGTCTTGCAACAAGATGACATTGCATAATTCACATATATGGTAATTAGACACTAAACATGTGGCATTCACACAAAGCATGTCTAAACTAAGCAAATGACATAGCAATGCAAGATACTATACACACGATATGAGCAACATAACCCTGCCAAGATAGAGCATGCACCTCGGGGGGGAGGGGGGGAATAGAACTGGTCATCTGTCTCTTAATCCTCCTCTGAGGAGCTATATGTAACCGGCAAGACATGCGCTTCATCAGATACGCACTTATGCCATCAAGTTTTTTTTGAGGGACACCTATGCCATCAAGTTATTTGTGTGTCACGTAAAAAGAAGATATTCCCACGTCTTGCTTTTTTTTCAGGAAGGGACGCATCTTCTTTTGCATGCGTGAGTTTTGTTAGCTTAATTAATGGCCCACCAAAGCATTGTAAAATAATAAGGCCCAGCAAGGATAGGGTCTTCACGTTATATTTTCCCAACAGATCATGGTCCCTAGAAAGAAAATCACAATACATCGTCAATCCATGAAAATTTGATCTTCCCAAGAGGCTCCTCCGTATCACCGCGTCTCCCAGCGACTCCAAGCGGCGATCGATCTTCCACATCATCTGCCTCGCACCTAATCTCTTGGAAAACACTGATGATGGATGACGCAGGGTAGAATAAGGTGTGGCGATGGTAGTTTAAAGTAGATCGTTTTGTTGCGTCATTCCTCTGGTGAATTCGGCGGTTTGCACTGCAACAACTCTACCTCTCAGTTTGATGAAGGATCGAGGTGGCGGCATATTAGATCGACCAGGTTTGGCAGAGGCAGTAACCCTGGGTACGACGACCCAGCACTCCAGACCCAAGTCCTCACTTGAGAAACTCCGATCTGCTCGGAGGGTCTGAGCCCATCGTTCGTTTGGCAGCACCCCCAAGTGCATCTCCTCTCTCCATCTTGATCTGCTGCCTTTGCACGAGTACATCCATGCAGTAAATTTTAAGCACCAAGTAGGCATACTTCATGTACATGCCATCATCTACAAATGACTGCATGCATATACATGACAGGTGTTGTTTAGACGCGGCATGTACAGTGGTAGGAGGAAGCTTCACGGCTACGACGCATTCATGACCCGTTGAAACGTACAAAGAATTGGTGGGACAGCGATTTACATCTTTGATGTTGTCGAGTTCGTCCTTGATTGTCCATTTCCATCTCTGCAGGCAAGTAACCTACCATCAATTTTTTAAAGCTTCATGCTTAAATTCCAGTCCGTTGGACTCATGGGGAACCCCCAATAAATTATCTTGATACCTAGCGTATGATTTAATCACCATATACATGCCCATCCAATTCAGCACGTCTAGACTTGATTATGTTGTATCAGCAGGAGCCGATTCAGTAAGTGGCAGAGCAAACATCTGGCATTGGGTGTACAAAGCTCAGTAAATATCTTAGTTTACTCAAATTTCTAATAATTCATTTGATGTTATATCTTATATGTGAATAAGACCTACGTACATAATCTTTTGACAAAGTAATCGATTTAACATTTGTACGCCTATGTTCTTATGTCTCTTAAGAAACCTGACTGGAGGTGTGGTGATTGGCAGCCAAATCTGACAGTGCCCCTGGAAAAATAAAGGACAACGAGCACACTCTCTAGAATCCTCGAAGAATTAATTGTTGTTTCCTATGGAGGATTTGGATGTCGTCGTTATTCTGTGAATTGAATTGCACTATATTTCCACTTATTCTACCATATTAGTAATATTAAGCAAATGAATTGATACCTAGACTTTGAATAAATTCCTATACATTTATTCTGAGTTATATCAGTTTCTGTTTTTCTCCAAGAATCACATCTAATAGACTATATATTTTCTTTGTTGATCTGGTGGTCGAATTATAAAATGGTTGCAGACAAAATTAAGGCTAGCTGAAGGGAGTAAGTTCTACGGTTTTCCATTTATATTGTTTTTTTATTGTTTGGCGAACGTGAATCACTTCCAGGACGAGAAGCTAAGGTACTTTCCTTGCCTTATCCCTGAAGGTGAAGTGCTACGTCTCCTTTCCTGATTGGTATTTTCATTGTGGATATTCAAAGCAGTATTCAACTGTGCTGACTTATATTAGATTCATCAACAGAAATAACTATACAAGGTGAAAGTAGTTCAACTAAACTGTAGGATTTCTGGGGTTCACTATCCATAAACAACATGATGAAAATAACATATAGTATCAGTTCACAAGGATGTGTCGAGAATTATAAATAGGTTATATGCAATATTATATGGACAGTGGCAGCAGGCGACCGATCGGCAAGGAGGATTACTATGTATTTGTCTTTTTTTTCTCTGTACATCACATTTTAACATGTATGTATGTCTATGTGCATAGTTTTTTTTCCTGATTTTTTTCAGATGTGAAAAAAGCATTTTCGCTGAAAGGAAAATAAAGAGCTCTATCGAGCTCAGTTGCTGCTTCATCTCTTCAAGAGTTTGAGTTCTCTATTCAGGGTTCTTTTTTATACCTCTAATACTCAAAGCTATATTCATGCTTTTTACCTTTATTGTGAAGTTAACTGAACTTTAATTTTCTTTCTGGGCAGACAGTTCATAGTGTACTATCAATATTTGTATGTGTGTGTGTATGCGACTGAGCTGAACCACTCATCAACACATTTTGTTTTGTTAGCAATGTATCCAGCAGAATGATATATCTCTTGGACAAAAAATATTATAGTGAGGTTGTATTCTTTGTCCTTTATTTCACTAGGACAATCTTAAAATGCATCCGAGTGTCATGTTTCCAGATATTTTCTTCCGAAGGACGCCCAATAGCCACCAAAGATGAGGGCGCATTGGATTATGTGCTTTCATGGAATTGTGTGCAATGGAGCACTCACTTCTCTAATAGTGCTATTGCAGGGTCTCCTCTAATTAATTAGGATCTGTAAAAGTAAGTTGCACTGTTTCGTATGCAATTATTTCTAAGCTAGGAGTGGCTATGGATGATACTTTCTATTTTTAAACTTCAGTAAGGAGTGGAAATTTTTTAAGCATTGTAAGATGTGTGTGAAGGGGAGCCTTGGCGCAGTGGTAAAGCTGCTGCCTTGTGACCATGAGATCATGGGTTCAAGTCCTGGAAACAGCCTCTTACAGAAATGTAGGGAAAGGCTGCGTACTATAGACCCAAAGTGGTCGGACCCTTCCCTGGACCCTGCGCAAGCGGGAGCTACATGCACCAGGTTGCCCTTTTTGTAAGATGTGTGTGATATGACCATCTGAAGCTCTTTGACTAGCTCATGTGATTTTTAGTTTTCATTAGATTGCTCACTGGATAGCTTTTCATCCTATAGGATTCTCTGATGTATTTTTTTAATCAGCGCTTCATGTGATAGGGTGAATATTGTGGTGCGTGAGGTCACTTTATCACATTGTGGACTGAAGATTACATCTACAAGGGTAGAATTCTCTATAGCCAAAGCATAAATCAAATTGGTTGTCATATTTTAGTAGTATAATGATCTTTGATAAGTTTTTCCATATTGTTCTATCTCAGTATATGGAGAAAAATATTCAAATAGAAATGAGTGCAAACAAGCTCCTGAGTAATGACTAAGATTCGAAATGTGAAATTTTGCAAAAATACATATTAAATGTTAAGCAAATACAAAAATCTGCTAATACTAAATAAATTAATATTTAATTACCTTCAACTTTCCCATTGGATGGGCCAAAATCATAGTAAATCAAGCAAACAATAAATGTTTTACTTTCTAGGTCTGCTCTTTCCCTGAAAAACAAAACCTACGTTTATTTTTTGCGAAGAACAAAACCTAAGTATTGTGGCAGAAGATATGTCAGAACCTTATAACCACCTAAGAATTACAATCAAAGCTCGAGAACAGCAGAATTGCATAAATAAATGCATGATAATTCAACCAATTTGAAAAAGAATAATAGCATTAGCTTTTAACAGAAGTTTCATTGTCAAATCAACACTAGCCCGTGCGAATGCACGGGTTGTCGACTAGTCTACTTAAAGAAACATAAGACTGAAACGTTTGAAAATGTCAAAGAATTTCAGAGTGAAGTGGAAAATCATCGTAACAAGAAAATAAAGTTTTTATGATCTGATCATGGAGGCGAATATTTGAGCTACGAGTTTGGTCTTCATTTGAAATAATGTGGAATAGTTTCGCAACTCACGCCACCTAGAACACCACAGCAAAATGGTGTGTCCGAACATCGTAACCGTACTTTATTAGATATGGTGCGATCTGTGATGTCTCTTACTGATTTACCGCTATCGTTTTGGGGTTATGCTTTAGAAATGGCTACAATCATGTTAAATAGGGCACCATCAAAATCCATTGAGACGACACCATAAAAACTGTGGTTTGGCAAGAAACCCAAGTTGTCGTTTCTCAAAATTTGGGGCTGCGATGCTTATGTGAAAAAGCTTCAACCTGATAAGCTTGAACCCAAATCGGAGAAGTGCATCTTCATAGGATACCCAAAGGAAACTTTTGGGTACACCTTCTATCATAGATCCGAAGGCACGATATTCCTTGCTAAGAATGGATCCTTTCTATAGAAGGAGTTTCTCTCGAAAGAAATGAGTGAGAGGAAAGTAAAACTTGATGAGATAATTCTACCTTCTCCCGAATTGGAAAGTATTTTATCATAGTCCGGATTTTATTTTTATCGACACCTCTATCTCTAAACATGTGGACATATTTTTCGATTTCGGCTTCCACTTGAGGACAAGCGAGGTCTAAACTTGGGGGAGTTGATATGTCCATTTTGCATCATGCTTTTATATCAATATTTATTGCATTATGGGATGTTATTACACATTATGTCACAATACTTATGGCTATTTTCTCTTATTTTACAAGGTTTACCATGAAGAGGGGGAATGCCGGCAACTGGGATTCTGGCGGGAAAGGAGCAAATATTGGAAACCTATTCTGCACACCTCCAAAAGTCCCGTAACTCCACGAAAGTTACTTTTGGATTTAATAAGAAATTATGAGCAAAGAAAGTACCTGAGGGGGCCCACACCCTGGCCAGGAGGGTGGGGGTGCCCCCCCCTACTGGGCACCCCCTGTCTCCTGGGCCCCCTGGTGGCCCTCCGGGGCCCATCTTCTGCTATATGAGGTCTTTTACCCTGGAAAAAAATCATAAGGAAGCTCACGAGATGAAACTCCGCCGCCACGAGGCGAAACCTTGGCGGAACCAATATAGGGCTTCGGCAGAGCTGTTCTGCCGGGGACATTTCCCTCCGGGAGGGGGAAATCATCACCATCATCATCACCAACGATCCTCTCATCAGGAGGGGGTCAATCTCCATCAACATCTTCACTAGCACCATCTTCTCTCAAACCCTAGTTCATCTCTTGTATCCAAAACCACAAATTGGTACATGTGGGTTGCTAGTAGAACTACTAGGGAAAAGCCTAGCAACAACGCGGGTTCTAGGTGTATCAGTAGCGCGTGGCCCGACGCTACTAATAAGGCGCTATAGCTAACTCGTAGCAGCAGCGCATGCGCTCTCGCGCTACTGATATACAAGTGTAGCAACAACGTTCTTACCGGGATCTCGCTACTGCTAATAGCTATAGTGCGCTTCTCTGGTGCTCGCTACTGCTACTACCGCGCTGTTGCTAACTTTTCTCCACTCGCTACTGCTAATTTTAGTAGTTTTTTTTCTGCATATTTGTTTTGTATTTGAATAGGCTTTATAGAAGAATCTTTAGGACATAGAAATGTCATCATGACACACATACAAATGCCTGCGAGACCACAAATGTAATCATACCATATACATATAAATAGCCTCATCATAACCATCATCCAACACAAAGTGGTATCTTGTCATCATCTCGAAAATAGTGATACATGCAAGTCTCGAATACTTGCAACTACAACGTCATCCATCTAAACAAAGGTATACGCGAGAAGAGCTATCACTATGAGTGAGAGCGGAACTATGCAGTACATGAGGTGGCGGTTACGAGTCCTCTCTCGTGCTAGCGTGAACCTCAAGTAACTAGCTTCTCCTTCTTGTCTGCTTTTGAAGCCTTTATGGCTGGCGCCCGAGAACCCATTCACTTGTGCCTGACACTCATGCCACTCGTTGTACACCCTCGGAACCTTCCCTTTGTACACGACATAGCACTTCCATCTCGCCATAAAGAAACTAGGTACCTGTTAGAGATGCATCTTCATGAAGAGGATGTACAATCATATGCAACAAAATATACAAGAGAAACACGAAAAAGAAAGGGTTAGCAACCAGATGCAACATTCAGTATGCAAACTAATTAACTAGAGGTACGCAGGTCATCGTACGCAAACTAACAAAGTAGCGTTACGCAAGTTCGGCAGGGACCATGGACATCACACAGTTTCATCGGTACAAAAAGTATACAAGTTGAACCGACACATATCATCATCATCGGCATCATAAATCACTAGAAGTTCCATCCTTCCATATCATAGAGGAAAGTAAAACTTGATGAGATAATTCTACCTTCTCCCGAATTGGAAAGTATTTTATCATAGTAATCAGTTCCAGTGGTTCCTACACCAATTAGTGAGGAAGCTAATGATGATGATCATGAAACTTCATATCAAGTTACTACCAAACCTCGTAGGTCATCTATAGTACGGTCCTCAGCAGAGTGGTATGGTAATCCTGCTCTGGAAGTCATGTAACTAGACCATGATGAACCTACGAACTATGAGGAAGCGATGATGAGCCCAGATTCCGTGAAATTGCTTGAGGCCATGAAATCTGAGATGGGATCCATGTATGAGAACAAAGTGTGGACTTTGGTGGACTTGCCCGATGATCGGCAAGCCATAGAAAATAAATGGATCTTCAAGAAGAAGACGACACTGACGGTAATGTTACTGTCTACAAAGCTCGACTTGTTGTGAAAGGTTTTCGACAAGTTCAACCAGTTGACTACGATGAGACATTCTGACCAGTAGTGATGCTCAAGTCTGTCCGAATCATGTTAGCAATTGCCGCATTATATGATTATGAAATTTGGCAAATGGATGTCAAAACTGCATTCCTTAATGGATTTCTTAAAGAAGAGTTGTATATGATGCAACCAGAAGGTTTTGTCGATCCAAAGGGTGCTAACAAAGTGTGCAAGCTCCAGCGATCCATTTATGGACTGGTGCAAGCCTCTAGGAGTTGGAATATATGCTTTGATAATGTGATCAAAGCATATGGTTTTATACAAACTTTTGGAGAAGCCTGTATTTACAAGAAAGTGAGTGAGAGCTTTGTAGCATTTCTAATATTATATGTTGATGACATATTGTTGATCGGAAATAGTACATAATTTTTGGATAGCATAAAAGGATACTTGAATAAGAATTTTTCAATTAAAGACCTCGGTGAAGCTGCTTACATATTGGGCATCAAGATCTATAGATATAGATCAAGATGCTTAATTGGACTTTCACAAAGCACATACCTTGATAAAGTTTTGAAGAAGTTCAAAATGGATCAATCAAAGAAAGGGTTCTTGCCTATGTTACAAGGTGTGAAGTTGAGTCAGACTCAATGCCCGACCACTTCAGAAGATAGAGAGAAAATGGAAGTCATTCCCTATGCCTCAGCCATAGGTTCTATCATGTATGCAATGTTGTGTACCAGACCTGATGTGTGCCTTGCTATAAGTATAGCAGGGAGGTACCAAAGTAATTTAGGAGTGGAACACTGGACAGCGGTCAAAAACATCCTGAAATACCTGAAAAGGACTAAGGATATGTTTCTCGTTTATGAAGGTGACATAGAGCTTTTCGTAAATGGTTACATCGATGCAAGCATTGACACTGATCCGGATGACTCTAAGTCGCAATCCGGATACGTATTTATATTGAATGGTGTAGCTATCAGTTGGCGCAGTTCCAAGCAGAGCGTCGTGGCGGGATCTACGTGTGAAGCGGAGTACATAGCTGCTTCGGAAGCAGCAAATGAAGGAGACTAGATGAAGGATTTCATATCCGATCTAGGTGTAATACCTAGTGCATCAGGTCCAATGTAAATCTTTGGTGACAATACTGGAGCAAGTGCCTTGGCAAAGAAATCCAGATTTCACAAGAGAACCAAACACATCAAGAGACGCTTCAATTCCATCCGCGATCAAGTTGCGGAGGGAGACATAGAGATTTGGAAGATACATACGGATCCGAATGTTGCAGACCCGTTGACTAAGCCTCTTCCACGAGCAAAACATGATCAACACCAAGACTCCATGGGTGTTAGAATCATTACTTTGCAATCTAGATTATTGACTCTAGTGCAAGTGGGAGACTGAAGGAAATATGCCCTAGAGGCAATAATAATGTTGTTATTTATATTTCCTTATATCATGATAAATGTTTATTATTCATGCTAGAAGTGTATTAACCGGAAACTTAGTACATGTGTGAATACATAGAGAAAACATAGTGTCCCTAGTATGCCTCTACTTGACTAGCTCATTAATCAAAGATGGTTATGTTTCCTAAACATGGACATGTGTTGTCATTTGATAAACGGGATCACATAATTAGAGAATGATGTGACGGAGAAGACACATCCGTTAGCTTAGCATTATGATCATTACAGTTTTATTGCTACTGCTTTCTTCATGACTTATACATGTTCCTCTGACTATGAGATTATTCAACTCCCGAATACCGGAGGAACACCTTGTGTGCTATCAAATGTCACAACGTAACTGGGTGATTATAAAGATGCTCTACAGTTGTCTCTGAAGGTGTTTGTTGGGTTGGCATAGATCAAGATTAGGATTTGTCACTCCGTCTATCGGAGAGGTATCTCTAGGCCCTCTCGATAATGGTCATCACTATAAGCCTTGCAAACAATGTGATTAATGAGTTAGTTACAGGATGAAGCATTATGGAACGAGTAAAGAGACTTGCCGGTAACGAGATTGAACTAGGCATGATGATACCGACGATCGAATCTCGGGCAAGTAACATACCGATGACAAAGGGAATGACGTATGTTGTAATGTGGTTTGACCAATAAAGATCTTAGTGGAATATGTAGGAACCAATATGAGCATCCAGGTTCCACTATTGGTTATTGACCAGAGATATGTCTCGGTCATATCTACATAGTTCTCGAACCCGTAGGGTCCGCACGCTTAATGTTCGATGACGATTTGTATAATGATTTATGTGATTTGATGACCGAAGTTTGTTCGGAGTCCCGATGAGATCACGGACATGACGAGGAGTCTTGAAATGGTCGAGAGGTAAAGATTGATATATTGGAATGTCATATTCGGACAACGGAATGGTTCCGGAGTGATTTGGGTATTTTTCAGAGTACCGGGAGGTTACCGGTACCCCCCGGGGAAGTAGTGGGCCTTCATGGGCCTTCATGGAATGGAGAGGAGGGCCGCAAAGGTGGGCCCCCTGGCAAGTCCGAATTGGATTAGGGAGGGGGCGGCGCCCCCTCCTCTTTCCTTCTCCCTCTCCTCCTCCTTCCCTCTCTCCCCCTCTTGGAAAAGGAACGGAAGTCCAACTAGGATTGGGAATCCTAGTTGGACTCCCCCTATGGCGCGCCCCTCCTAGCCGTTGGCCTCCTCCTCTCCCTCATTTATATACGTGGCCAGGGGGCACCCCAAAGCACAACAAACAATCTCTTAGCCGTGTGCGGTGCCCCCTCCACAGTTTAACACCTCGGTCATATCATCGTAGTGCTTAGGCGAAGCCCTGCACCGGTAACTTCTTCATCACCATCGCTACACCATCGTGCTGACGGGACTCTCCATCATCCTCAACTGGATCAAGAGCATGAGGGACGTCATGGTGCTGAACGTGTGCTGAACACGGAGGTGCCGTATGTTCAGTACTTGGATCGGTTGGATCATGAAGACGTTCGACTACATCAACCGCGTTACTAAACGCTTCCACTTTCGGTCGACGAGGGTACATGGACACACTCTCCCATCTGGTTGCTATGCATCTCCTAGATAGATCTTGCCTGATCGTAGGAATTTTTTTGAATTACTACGTTCCCCAACAACCAATCAATCTGTTCGCGTCCCACGCGAGCCAGGCCGGGCCTCATGCACGAAACCAAACACACCTGAATATTTATGAAGGCGTTTTATTTGCTTTCCTTTGATGGAAGTTCCAGTTTTCCTACAATGTATCGCAAGAATCATTGACCGAATCGATGCTCAATCTCAGGTCATCTTCACGCAATCACAAAGAAAAAGAAATAAATATTTAACTCATCAAAATATTGTCACTCACTGCGAACCAACCTGGTTGGATGGTTAGAGGACTGTGGTATCCCCAGCCCACCAGGATTCATGTCCTGGTGCTCGCATTTTTTTCAGGATTTCCGGCGATGCGCATTCAGTGGGAGGAGACATTCCCGTCGATGACGAGGTGCCTACGGTGACTTCATAAATTTCAAGACTACATGCTGGCTCAGTCTTTCGGAGGTGCTCATAGGGGTAGAATGTACGTGTGTGCATTCATAGTTGTGAGTGTATGTGCATGTATATGAGCGCTTGCGTCTGTACTGTGTTCAAGAATATTGTCACTCACTCACTTTTTTTGTGAAAAGACGGGGCGTCAGAAAGAAAAGACTGTAAGCCGAGGGCAGGGGTAGCACAGCCCATTTCGTACAGACAAAAGCCCAGCCCACCAGTATCTGTCTCTCAATGTGAAAGAGATGAGAGCAACTAGTTAACGAGCGCTCCTTCGGAGCGATCATAACGATCGGTTCGCGAGCACTCCACGCGTGACAAGTGTTGCGCGCGGAGCGCTCCGCAAGGGAAAAATAGCTGGCGTGGTTGGTTCCCGGTTTGCCCTTTCCGGTTTGTGGTTTCGTGCATTTTGCAGTTTGACCCTCGAACTGCCAGAATTTTCCGTGTTTCCCTTTCCGCGCGATTAAACAAAGAAAAAACCAGTTCACGCGGGTGGTTCCCTGTTTCCCTTTCGCGTTTCCCTTTTTGTTCCTATTATATTTCCAGGTAATGGAGATTTATGGGGTAGTTATGGGCGGGAACTACCAACACTATCAAATATGAACTTTTAAGTAAGGAAGAAACAACAACTATTTAATGCAAAATGGCAGTATTCAGAATCGTTCAATCGTATGAATTGAACGATTTTTCAGAGGCACATGTGTAGTCTAGCAGAGGCACGGCTGTATAACTTTACTAAATTGAAGAACAGCGCCTCCGGTGTGAGGGAACATCCTGCTCGCCTTCGGCTTGTTTAAGTTTCATAAACATCTTGAAGGGGGGGGGGCATAGGTCGAAGTGTGTGTTGGTCGTGCAGCTTGCTGGTTCATGCGGCGTGTTCTCCGTCGTCGTGTGACACGGCGCCTCCGGCGCGAGGGAACGTCCTGCTCGCCTTCGGCTCGTTTAATTTTCATAAACATCTTGAAGGGGGGCATAGGTCGAAGTGTGTGTTGGTCATGCAATGTGCTGGTTCGTGCGGTGCGTTCTCCTTCGTCGTGTGACATGGCGCCTCCGGCGAGAGGGAACGTCCTGCTCGCCTTCGGCTCGTTTAATTTTCATAAACATCTTGAAGGGGGGGGCATAGGTCGAAGTGTGTGTTGGTCGTGTAGCGTGCTGGTTCGTGCGGCGTGTTCTCCGTCATCATGTGACACGGCGCCTCCAGCGCGATGGAATGTCCTGCTCGCTTTCGGCTCGTTTAATTTTTATACAGCACGTCGTGCAAAAGGCAAGCTCCTTTCTTTCGAAAGGCACGGGTGTGAAGCATGTGCACTCACATCTGCTTAAGAACTATGTGCGTGCATGCACATTTGTGCATCCTACGAGGGCATTAGTATGTTGCCTCCAGAGGCACGGGTTTGAAGCATGTGCAGTCACGTCTGCTTAAGAACTATGTGCATGCATGCACATTTGTGCATCCTACCAAGGCATTGGTATGTTGCCTCCGGAGGCACGGGTTTGAAGCATGTGCAGTCACATCTGCTTAAGAACTATGTGCGTGCATGCACATTTGTGCATCCTACCAAGGCATTGGTATGTTGCCTCCGGAGGCACGAGTTTGAAGCATGTGCAGTCACGTGTGCGTAGGAGCTAGGCATGGTTGAATCTCTAGAGGACTGTGCATGGATGCACATGTGTTTATTGTGCGAAAGCATTGGTATGTTGCCTCCGTAGGAACGGGTGTGAGTCATCTCCAGTCATGTGTGCGTCCTAGCTAGCCACGGTTGAGGCGCTCTTGGTATGTGTGTGTGTGGATATTGCCCGGAGGCATGGTGACCCAGACTTTGGAGGCACAAGGCCATGTCTCCTCTGGAAGCACGGGAGGGTGGTCTCCAGAGTCACGCGTAAGGGTTCGTTTTGGAATGCACTGCTGTCGTACAAATAAGAAGAGGCACTGTTGTTTATAGTGTACTGGCACTCTCTGATGATGTTGTTTTTTCAACATGAACACGCAATTTCTAACTACATTACATACAAATGTGAGTTACTAATAATTTTTTTTATCGCGTCTTGATAGAATTAGCCTCGCGGGCTAAATCAAAACTTTTAGTCTTCATTCTTGCTGAAGATCTTGCTAATCTCGTCACCCATTTCACTAGCTTTGACTTCATTCATCTCGCTACTTAAGAGAAGGTACATTGCCTCCGCCCTCCAGTCTTCGACCTCATCCTGTGAAATTTTGCCGAGAAGAGAAGTATATTATTAAAGTTGGTGCATAAAAGTTGTTTATAAGTAAATATATATAGACTGACAGTCAAATGTTCCAGGTCTTCGATGAACTTTTCACCATTGAAGAGGAATGCAAGCTTTAAAACAACAAATGGTGATTCGCCTTTTTCTACCACTGGAACATCTTGCACGGTTTGAATCTGCCATCTTGTTTTCTTTGGATTCATTGTTTGTTCAATTATGGTGTTGAAGACTTCTTTAATCCTAGGCACATGGGAATTGCATTTTGTAATAGTTTTAATATTGCAACTTTTAAAACTGAAAATATTTTCATGTATAAATGCTTACGATTGCCAACTTATGAGCATGATATTCCTGAAACTGTGTTTCTCTTTCTTTTTTAGCATCTTCATGTTTCTGAAGAACTTGACATACTTCATCTGGATGCAATTTATCAATGTATATCTTTTCTTTCTCAAATTCCTCTAGAGTCACTTCTCGGGGATCAATAATGTGAACTTTGTGTTTGTATTTGTCCAGCACATATAATACGTGGCGGTCGTTCTTCTCCATTGGAATAAATATCTGCATACAAAAAACTTGTTGGTTTCCTGACAGTTTAATATAAAGTAATTTGATAGAACGCATATTTTGTGATTTTGTTGCGGAGGAAAGGGATGTTACCATGTTTGCTGTTGAGAGCTTTTTCCGTTGATTTTATTTGAGATACATGGGAACCAGCTGATTCTTTGTTTTTTGCAATTCATTTTAAATTTTGCAACACTAGTTTTTCTTTATTTAATATCAGTATATGCCACAAACAATAATTACGATGAAAAAACTGTTAGAAAAAAGAGCTTTTTAACAATATAAAAAAGTATGTGTTGCAATATACACAATATTTTCCTTTTTAAAAGTTTACCTCTCCAAAGTTTGGGCCTAATAATACTCTATCACTCTCTTTTGAATCTTGTCTGCTTTCCCAGATTTCTCCTATGTCATCGAGCACCCTCTTTTCCATATGATGTGGTATGTTCGTCTGTGCTGGTCTTGGACCAAATACTGCCTTCAGTTGGGCTCCAGTAAGCTGCGTGCTTTCACTGTCCCTACAGATGCGCCTAAATATAGTCTTGCTGCGATAGGGAGAAAAACTAATTTTGGAGGTCATGGTCCATGAGAAATAGATTTTTACATTATTTTTTGCCTCTGTGTAAACTATTTTGAGGTGCAATAGAAAACAACTCACTTTTTGTATTCCTCCTGCCAGCTGTCGCTCATGACTAGTTGGAAGAAGTCGGACACCTCCTTTGTCTGTTGAAAGCAATGAAAATGTTTTTGGTACGGATTGGTGCTTCGTCTATTTTTCCTTTTTGTTACATCTGTTTCTGTCAGCGGAAGCAGATATGTAATATGTAAGCTCTCGTGATACGAAAGACATTGGTCAACCATTGGATGGGTAGGTCATTACAAAAATATAAGATAACCGGAAATGATTTTTTTACCTTTGTTGGTGGAAAAGAAGTTTGAAGTTTCTGGTTTGAATTCTTTGATTCTTCCAGGTAGTTGCTCGCACTTTACTTGGTTTGTTTCACCAAATATGGCTGTAAAAAGGAACTCTGGTTTCCACTCGGCATCTACATTGCTTTGCTGCATGAAGGTCATCGGATATACTTTTATTTTTCTTTCATTGGATAATTGAAGTATTCAAGTAGTGTTGTGATACATCCATTTTGCATCATGCTTTTATATCAATATTTATTGCATTATGGGATGTTATTACACATTATGTCACAATACTTATGGCTATTCTCTCTTATTTTACAAGGTTTACCATGAAGAGGGGGAATGCCGACAGCTGGGATTTTGGCTGGAAAAGGAGAAAATATTGGAAACCTATTCTGCACAGCTCCAAAAGTCTCGTAACTCCACATAAGTTACTTTTGGATTTAATAAGAAATTATGAGCAAAGAAAGGACTTGAGGGGGCCCACACCCTGGCCAGGAGGGTGGGGGGCGCCCCCTACTAAGCGCGCCCCCTGTCTCCTGGGCCCCCTGGTGGCCCTCTGGTACCCATCTCTGCTATATGAGGTCTTTTACCCTGGAAAAAATCATAAGGAAGCTCACGAGACGAAACTCCGCCGCCACAAGGTAGAACCTTGGCGGAACCAATCTAGGGCTCCGGCAGAGCTGTTCTGCTGGGGACACTTCCCTCCGGGAGGGGGAAATCATCACCATCATCATCACCAATGATCCTCTCATCAGGAGGGGGTCAATCTCCATCAACATCTTGACCAGCACCATCTCCTCTCAAACCCTAGTTCATCTCTTGTATCCAATCTTGTATCCAAAACCACAAATTGGTACCTGTGGGTTGCTAGTAGTTTTGATTACTCCTTGTAGTTGATGCTAATTGGTTTACTTGGTGGAAGATCATATGTTCAGATCCTTTATGCAAATTAATACTCCTCTGATTATGAACATGAATATGCTTCGTGAGAAGTTCCGTTTGTTCCTGAGGACATGGGTGAAGTCTTGCTATTAGTAGTCATGTGAATTTGGTATTCGTTCGATATTTTGATGAGATGTATGTTGTCTCTCCTCTAGTGGTGTTATGTGAACGTCGACTACCTGACACTTCACCATTATTTGGGCCTAGAGGAAGGCATTGGGAAGTAATAAGTAGATGATGGGTTGCTAGAGTGACAGAAGCTTAAACCCTAGTTTATGCGTTGCTTCATAAGGGGCTGATTTGAATCCATATGTTTCATGCTGTGGTTAGGTTTACCTTAATACTTGTTTGTTGTTGCGGATGCTTACAATAGGGGTTAATAATAAGTGGGATGCTTTTCCAAGTAAGGGCAGTACCCAAGCACCGGTCCACCCACATATCAAATTATCAAAGTACCGAACGCGAATCATATGAGCGTGATGAAACTAGCTTGACGATAATTCCCATGTGTCCTCGGGAGCGCCTTTCTCATTATAAGAAATTGTCCAGGCTTGTCCTTTGATACAAAAAGGATTGGTCCACATTGCTTCACCTTATTTACTTTCATTGCTTGTTACTCGTTACAAATTATATTATCACAAAACTATCTATTACCTACAATTTCAGTGCTTGCAGAGAATACCTTACTGAAAACCGCTTGTCATTTCCTTCTGCTCCTCGTTGGGTTCGACACTCTTACTTATCGAAAGGACTACGATAGATACCCTATACTTGTGGGTCATCAAGACTCTTTTCTGGCGCCGTTGCCGGGGAGTGAAGCGCCTTTGGTGAGTGGAACTTCGTAAGGAAACATTTATATAGCGTGCTGAAATTTTCTGTCACTTGTTACTATGGAAACTAATCCTTTGAGGGGCTTGTTTGGGGTATCTTCACCCCAACCAATAGAGCAAAGAGTTGCTCCTCAACCTACTGAACATACTGAAAATGTGTACTTTGAAATTCCTTCGGGTATGATAGAGAAGCTGCTAGCTAGTCCCTTTGCAGGAGATGGAATATTGCATCCCGATTTACACCTTATCTTTGTTGATAAAGTTTGTGGATTATTTAAGCTTGCATGTATTCCCGATGATGTTGTCAAGAGGAAGGTTTTCCCTTTATCTTTGAAGGGAGATGCATTGACATGGTATAGGCTATGTGATGATACGGGATCTTGGTACTATAAACGATTGAAGTTGGAATTTCACCAGAAGTTCTATCCTATGCATCTTGTTCACTGTGATCGTAATTACATATATAATTTCTGGCCGCACGAAGGAGAAAGCATCACTCAAGCTTGGGGGGGGGCTTAAGTCAATGTTATATTCATGCCCCAATCATGAGCTCTGAAGAGAAATGATTATTAAAAAAATTTATGCTCGACTTTCTCTCAATGATCGCACCATGCTCGATACTTCCTATGCTGGTTCTTATATGTTGAAGACTACTGAATTCAAGTTGGACTTATTGGAAAGAATTAAACGCAACTCTGAAGATTGGGGTTCTGACGATGGTAAGGAGTCAGGTATAACACCTAAGTTTGACTGTGTTAAATCTTTTATGGATACCGATGCTTTTCGAGGATTTAGAGCTAAATATGGACTTGACTCTGAGATAGTAGCTTCTTTCTATGAATCTTTTGTTGCTCACGTTGATCTCCCTAAGGAGAAGTGGTTTAAATATAATCCTCCCATTGAAGTAAAAGTAGTTGCACCTATTACAGTTGAAGAAAAGACTATCACTTATAATGATCCTATTGTTCCTACTACTTATGTTGAGAAACCACCTTTTCCTGTTAGAATAAAGGATCATGCTAAAGCTTCAACTGTTGTTCATAAGAGTAATACTAGAACGTATACACCTCCTGAGCAAATTAAAGTTGAACCTAGTATTGCTATGGTTAAAGATCACTTGGATGATAATATAGATGGGCATGTTATTTATTTCTGTGATGAAGCTGCTAATATTGCAAAACCAGATGCTAAGATATATACATAGACCTATTGTAGGCATGCCTGTTATTTCTGTTAAAATAGGAGATCATTGTTATCATGGCTTATGTGATATGGGTGCTAGTGCTAGTGCAATACCTCATTCCTTATATAAAGAGATTATGCATGATATTGCACCTGCTGAGATAGAAGAAATAGATGTTACAATTAAGCTTGCCAATAGAAATACTATTTCACCAGTTGGGATTGTTAGAGATGTTGAAGTCTTGTGTGGGAAAGTTAAATACCCTCCTGATTTCCTTGTTCTTGGTTCCCCACAAGATGACTTTTGTCCCATTATATTTGGTAGACCCTTCTTGAACATTGTTAATGCTAAAATTGATTGCAAAAAGGATGTTGTTATGATTGGCTTGGATAATATGACTCTTGAGTTTAATTTTGCTAAATTTCGTAGACAACCCCGTGAAAATGATATGTTTATGAATGGAATAAGGGAAATAGATGAAGTATTCCTTCAGCAGGTTCCTATCTTGAAACACAACTTACCTGTTGAAATCCTAGGGGATCCTCCTCCACCCAAGGGTGATCCCGTGTTTGAGCTCAAACCATTACCTGATAATCTTAAATATGCTAATCTTGATGAAAAGAAGATGTATCCTATTATTATTAGTGCTAACCTTTCAGAGCAGGAAGAGGAAAGATTATTGACAACTCTGAAGAAGCACCATGCTGCTATTAGATATACTTTGGATGATCTTAAGGGCATCAGTCCCACTCTATGCCAACACAAAATTAAAGCGGAGAAAGATACCAACCCGTTAGAGATCCCCAACGACGATTAAACCCTAAGATGAAAGAAGTGGTTAGAAATGAGATACTAAAGCTCCTTGAGGCAGGTATAATTTATCCCGTTGCTGATAGTGAGTGGGTAAACCCTGTCCATTGTGTCCCGAAAAAGGGAGGTATTACTGTTGTTCCTAATGATAAAGATGAATGAATTCCACAAAGAATTATTACAGGTTATAGGATGGTAATTGATTTCCGTAAATTAAATAAAGCTACTAAGAAAGATCATTACCTTTTACCTTTTATTGATCAAATGCTAGAAAGACTATCCAAACATACACATTTTTGCTTTCTAGATGGTTATTCTGGTTTCTCTCAAATACCTGTGTCAGTGGAAGATCAATCAAAAACTACTTTTATTTGCCCTTTCGGTACTTTCGCTTACAGACGTATGCCTTTTGGTTTATGTAATGCACCTGCTACCTTTCAAAGATGCATGATGGCTATATTCTTTGACTTTTATGAAAAGATTTGTGAGGTATTCATGGATGACTTCTCAGTCTATGGATCCTCTTTTGATGATTGCTTGAGCAACCTTGATCGAGTTTGGCAGAGATGTGAAGAAACTAGTCTCGTCCTGAATTGGGAAAATGTCACTTTATGGTTAATGAAGGCATTGTCTTGGGGCATAAAATTTCTGAAAGAGGTATTGAAGTTGATAAAGCTAAAGTTGATGCTATTGAAAAGATGCCATGTCCCATGGACATTAAAGGTATAAGAAGTTTCCTTGGTCATGCCAGTTTTTATAGGAGGTTCATTAAGGACTTTTCTAATATCTCTAGGCCTCTGACTAATTTATTGCAAAAATATATTCCTTTTGTCTTTGATGATGATTGTGTAGAAGCATTCGAAATACTTAAGAAAGCTTTGATCACTGCACCTATTGTTCAGCCACCTGATTGGAATTTACCCTTTGCAACTATGTGTGAAGCTAGTGATTATGCTATAAGTGATGTTCTAGGGCAGAGAGTCGATAAGAAATTAAATGTTATTTAATATGCTAGCAAGACTCTTGATGCTGCCCAGAGAAATTATGCTACTACTCAAAAAGAATTCTTAGCAGTTGTATTTGCTTGTGATACGTTCAGACCTTACGTTGTTGATTCTAAAGTTACTATTCACACTGATCATGGTGCTATTAAATATATTATGGAAAAGAAAGATGCTAAACCTAGACTTATTAGATGGGTTCTCTTGCTTCAAGAATTTGATTTGCATATTATTGATAGAAAGGGAGCTGAGAACCCCGTTGCAGACAACTTGTCTAGGCTAGAGAATGTTCTTGATGACCCACTACCTATTGACGATAGCTTTCCTGATGAACAATTAGCGGTCATTAATGCTTCTTGTACTACTCCATGGTATGCTGATTATGCTAATTACATTGTTTCTAAATTTATACCACCTAGTTTCACATACCAGCAAAAGAAAAAGTTCTTCTATGATTTAAGACATTACTTCTGGGATGACCCACACCTTTATAAAGAAGGAGTAGATGGTGTTATTAGATGTTGTGTACCTGAGCATGAATAGGAACATATCTACGCAAGTGTCACTCCGAATCATATGGAGAACACCACGCTGGAGACAGAACTGCACATAAGGTATTGCAATCTGGTTTTTATTGGCCTACTCTCTTCAAAGATGCCCGTAAGTTTGTCTTGTCTTGTGATGAATGTCAAAGAATTGGTAATATTAGTAGACGTCAAGAAATGCCAATGAATTACTCTCTTGTTATTGAACATTTGATGTTTGGGGCTTTGATTATATGAGACCTTTTCCTGCCTCTAATGGATATACACATATTTTAGTTGCTGTTGATTACGTTACTAAGTGGGTAGAAGCTATTCCAACTAGTAGTGCTGATCATAACACCTCTATCAAGATGCTTAAAGAAGTTATTTTTCCAAGGTTTGGGGTCCCTAGATATCTTATGACTGATGGTGGTTCACATTTTATTCATGGTGCTTTCCGTAAAATGCTTGCTAAGTATGATGTTAATCATAGAATTGCATCCCCTTATCACCCACAGTCTAGTGGTCAGGTAGAGTTGAGCAATAGAGAGCTCAAATTAATTTTGCAAAAGACTGTTAACAGATCTAGAAAGAATTGGTCCAAGAAACTTGATGATGCATTATGGGCCTATAGAACAACATATAAAAATCATATGGGTATGTCTCCCTATAAGATGGTTTATGGAAAAGCGTGTCACTTACCTCTTGAACTTGAACATAAGGTATATTAGGCCATTAAAGATCTCAACTATGATTTCAAACTTGCTGGTGAGAAGAGGTTATTTGACATTAGCTCACTCGATTATTGGAGAACCCAAGCATATGAGGATGCCAAGCTGTTTAAAGAAAAAGTTAAAAGATGGCATGGCAAAAGGATAGAAAAGCGAGAATTTAACGTAGGTGATTATGTGCTGCTATTCAACTCTCATTTAAGATTTTTTGCAGGAAAACTTCTCTCTAAATGGGAAGGTCCTTACGTTATCGAGGAGGTCTATCGTTCTGGTGCCACAAAAATCAACAATTTTGAAGGCACAAGTCCGAGGGTGGTGAACGGTCAAAGAATCAAACATTATATCTCAGGTAACCCTATTAATGTCGAAACTAATATTGTTGAAATCGTAACCCCGGAGGAATACATAAGGGACACTTTCTAGAACGTTTCAGACTCCGAAAAGGAATAGGTATGTGGTACGGTAAGTAAACCGACTCCAAAACAATTCTTAATGGAAATTTTTCTCCGTTTTGGAATATTTAAGAATTTTGGGAAGAAAGAAGTAGTCCGAGAGAGACACGAGGCCTCCATGAGGGTGGAGGGCGCCCCCCCTACTGGGCGCGCCCCCTGTCTCGTGGACACCTCGTGTGCCTCCTGGACTCCGTTTTCTTGCACATTACGTATTTTGGTCGGTAAAAATTCATTATATAATCTCCCGAAGGTTTTGACCGCCGTATCACGCAAAAATCCTTTGTTTTTGTTTTGAGCTGTTCCTGTTGAAGATTTAGAACAAGATGTCTTCTCAAGAGTCAGTCGGGGAGAGTCGTGTGTCCCATCCGACGCCAGGTCCAGGAACAAACAGCGATGCTTATCACCTTGGGCCATCAACGGAGGATGAGATGGAGGCCGACTTAAAAAGGATAGATGCCATGGAGGAGGATCAAGAAGTCACCTCTTGCTTCCAAGCAAGATTCATGATGGGGGAACTACATAACTCAGCTATTCCAAACTCGGTCATCCCTTCTAATGTTAAATTTCATTCTTATGAAAATATGAAAAAGAGTGTCACTTGTTCTCCAGAAACTATGCAACATCCTTGGGTAAAAGGAGCTTTAACCGTCACAGGCAAGCTCCGCAAGGAAAATATGAACCTCAAGCAACAAGTCAATAAGCTCGAAGAGGAGAATCTTATTCTGAGAGGCATCATCACCAAAAAGATCACAACACCAACTTTGAAGAAGGAGACATAATCACATGGGTATGGGCACTCCCCTTGGCAACTGCCAAGCTTGGGGGAGGTGCCCAGGTATCGTATCACCATCACACTCCTATCTTTACCGTTTTACTTAGTTCGATCCTTTTAGAAATATCTTGATCTAGTAGATTGAAGTCTTGGTATGAATTAGTTTTGAGTTTTTCTTTGTGATCTCTATGTAATCGAGGCCGTGAGTTTTCTATAATAAAGATTAGTGTTGAGTCAAAGGGCTTTGCTATCTTGCTATGATCTAGAAAAAAAAAGAAAGAACAAAAAGAAATAAAAGAGTTCACAATGATCTTGTGGACAGTAATGACTTCACGCATAGAAAGTATGAGGCTTAAAAGTTGTTGAGAGTTGATAAACGTAGTTTTGGTCATCATTGCAATAAATAAGGAAGTAATAAGGAAAGAGAGGTTTTTACATATAAATACACTATCTTGGACATCTTTTATAGTTGTGAGCACTCATTAAAGTATGACATGCTAAAGAGTTGATGTTGGACAAGGAAGACAGTGTAATGGTTTATGTTTTCTTGCATCTCAGTTAAAGTATATTGTCACGGATCATTCAAACATGTTGAACTTGCCTTTCCCCCTCATGCTAGCAAAAAATTCCTAGCACCAAGTAGAGATACTACTTGTGCTCCCAAATATCCTTAAACCCAATTTTGCCATGAGAGTCCACCATATCTACCTATGGATTGAGTAAGATCCTTCAAGTAAGTTGTCATCGGTGCAAGCAATAAAAATTGCTCTCTAAATATGCATGACTTATTAGTGTGGAGAAAATAAGATTTATATGAGCTTGTTATGGAAGCAATAAAAGCGACGGACTGCATAATAAAGGTCCATATACAAGTGGCAATATAAAGTGACATTCTTTCGCACTAAGATTTTGTGTATCCAACCCTAAAAGCGCATGACAACCTCTGCCTTCATCTGTGAAGGGCCTATCTTCTACTTTACGTCTTTTACATTATGCAAGAGTCCAGGTGATCTTCACCTTTCCCTTTTTCATTTTATCCTTTGGCAAGAACCTCGTGTTGGAAAGATCCTGATACATATATCCAATTGGATGTTCATTAGCATGAATTATTATTGTTGACATCACTTAAAGGTGAATACGTTGGGAGGCAACATTATAAGCCCCTATCTTTCTCAGTGTCTGATTAAAACTTCATAACCATAAGTATTGCGTGAGTGTTAGCAATTGTAGAAGACTATACGATAGTTGAGTATGTGGACTTGCTAAAAAGCTCTATTCTTGACTCTTTCTGATGTTATGGTAAATTGCAATTGCTTCGATGACTAAGATTATAATTGTTAGTTCCCAATGAAGTTTATGTTCCATACTTGACATTGTGAATAGATTGTTACTTGAGCATGAGAAATCATATGACAAAATCTTTATATGTTACTGTTATAAGAATGATCATGATGCCCTCATGTCCGGATTTTATTTTTATCGACACCTCTATCTCTAAACATGTGGACGTATTTTTCGATTTCGGCTTCCACTTGAGGACAAGCGAGGTCTAAGCTTGGGGGAGTTGATATGCCCATTTTGCATCATGCTTTTATATCAATATTTATTGCATTATGGGCTGTTATTACACATTATGTCACAATACTTATGGCTATTTTCTCTTAGTTTACAAGGTTTACCATGAAGAGGGGGAATGCTGGCAACTGGGATTCTGGCTGGAAAGGAGCAAATATTGGAAACCTATTCTGCACACCTCCAAAAGTCCCGTAACTCCATGAAAGTTACTTTTGGATTTAATAAGAAATTATGAGCAAAGAAAGTACTTGAGGGGGCCCACACCCTGGCCAGGAGGGTGGGGGGTGCCCCCCCTACTGGGCACCCCCTGTCTCCTGGGCCCCCTGGTGGCCCTCCGGGGCCCATCTTCTGCTATATGAGGTCTTTTACCCTGGAAAAAAAATCCTAAGGAAGCTCACGAGATGAAACTCCGCCGCCACGAGGCGAAACCTTGGCGGAACCAATATAGGGCTTCGGCAGAGCTGTTCTGCCGGGGACATTTCCCTCCGGGAGGGGGAAATCATCACCATCATCATCACCAACGATCCTCTCATCAGGAGGGGGTCAATCTCCATCAACATCTTCACTAGCACCATCTTCTCTCAAACCCTAGTTCATCTCTTGTATCCAAAACCACAAATTGGTACATGTGGGTTGCTAGTAGAACTACTAGGGAAAAGCCTAGCAACAACGCGGGTTCTAGGTGTATCAGTAGCGCGTGGCCCGGCGCTACTAATAAGGCGCTATAGCTAACTCGTAGCAGCAGCGCGTGCGCTCTCGCGCTACCGATATACAAGTGTAGCAACAACGTTCTTACCGGGATCTCGCTACTGCTAATAGCTATAGTGCGCTTCTCTGGTGCTCGCTACTGCTACTACCGCGCTGTTGCTAACTTTTCTCCACTCGCTACTGCTAATTTTAGTAGTTTTTTTTCTGCATATTTGTTTTGTATTTGAATAGGCTTTAAAGAAGAATCTTTAGGACATAGAAATGTCATCATGACACACATACAAATGCCTGTGAGACCACAAATGTAATCATAGCATATACATACAAATAGTCTCATCATAACCATCATCCAACACAAAGTGGTATCTTGTCATCATCTCGAAAATAGTGATACATGCAAGTGTCGAATACTTGCAACTACAACGTCATCCATCTAAACAAAGGTATACGCGAGAAGAGCTATCACTATGAGTGAGAGCGGAACTATGCAGTACATGAGGTGGTGGTTACGAGTCCTCTCTCGCGCTAGCGTGAACCTCAAGTGACTAGCTTCTCCTTCTTGTCTGCTTTTGAAGCCTTTATGGCTGGCGCCCGAGAACCCATTCACTTGTGCCTGACACTCATGCCACTCGTTGTACACCCTCGGAACCTTCCCTTTGTACATGACATAGTACTTCCATATCGCCATAAAGAAACTAGGTACCTGTTAGAGATGCATCTTCATGAAGAGGATGTACAATCATATGCAACAAAATATACAAGAGAAACACGAAAAAGAAAGGGTTAGCAACTAGATGCAACATTCAGTATGCAAACTAATTAACTAGAGGTACGCAGGTCATCATACACAAACTAACAAAGTAGCGTTACGCAAGTTCGGCAGGGACCATGGACATCACACAGTTTCATCGGTACAAAAAGTATACAAGTTGAACCGACACATATCATGATCATCGGCATCATAAATCACTAGAAGTTCCATCCTTCCATATCATAGAGGAAAGTAAAACTTGATGAGATAATTCTACCTTCTCCCGAATTGGAAAGTATTTTATCATAGTAATCAGTTCCAGTGGTTCCTACACCAATTAGTGAGGAAGCTAATGATGATGATCATGAAACTTCATATCAAGTTACTACCAAACCTCGTAGGTCATCTAGAGTATGGTCCTCACCAGAGTGGTACGGTAATCCTGCTCTGGAAGTCATGTAACTAGACCATGATGAACCTACAAACTATGAGGAAGCGATGATGAGCCCAGATTCCGTGAAATGGCTTGAGGCCATGAAATCTGAGATGGGATCCATGTATGAGAACAAAGTGTGGACTTTGGTGGACTTGCCCGATGATCGGCAAGCCATAGAAAATAAATGGATCTTCAAGAAGAAGACGACACTGACGGTAATGTTACTGTCTACAAAGCTCGACTTGTTGCAAAAGGTTTTCGACAAGTTCAACCAGTTGACTACGATGAGACATTCTGACCAGTAGTGATGCTTAAGTCTGTCCGAATCATGTTAGCAATTGCCGCATTATATGATTATGAAATTTGACAAATGGATGTCAAAACTGCATTCCTTAATGGATTTCTTAAAGAAGAGTTGTATATGATGCAACCAGAAGGTTTTGTCGATCTAAAGGGTGCTAACAAAGTGTGCAAGCTCCAGCGATCCATTTATGGACTGGTGCAAGCCTCTAGGAGTTGGAATATATGCTTTGATAATGTGATCAAAGCATATGGTTTTATACAAACTTTTGGAGAAGCCTGTATTTACAAGAAAGTGAGTGAGAGCTTTGTAGCATTTCTAATATTATATGTCGATGACATAATGTTGATTGGAAATAGTACATAATTTTTGGATAGCATAAAAGGATACTTGAATAAGAATTTTTCAATTAAAGACCTCGGTGAAGCTGCTTACATATTGGGCATCAAGATCTATAGATATAGATCAAGATGCTTAATTGGACTTTCACAAAGCACATACCTTGATAAAGTTTTGAAGAAGTTCAAAATGGATCAATCAAAGAAAGGGTTCTTGCCTATGTTACAAGGTGTGAAGTTGAGTCAGACTCAATGCCCGACCACTTCAGAAGATAGAGAGAAAATGGAAGTCATTCCCTATGCCTCAGCCATAGGTTCTATCATGTATGCAATGTTGTGTACCAGACCTGATGTGTGCCTTGCTATAAGTATAGCAGGTTGGTACCAAAGTAATTTAGGAGTGGAACACTGGACAGCGGTCAAAAACATCCTGAAATACCTGAAAAGGACTAAGGATATGTTTCTCGTTTATGAAGGTGACATAGAGCTTTTCGTAAATGGTTACATCGATGCAAGCATTGACACTGATCCGGATGACTCTAAGTCGCAATCCGGATACGTATTTATATTGAATGGTGTAGCTATCAGTTGGTGCAGTTCCAAGCAGAGCGTCGTGGCGGGATCTACGTGTGAAGCGGAGTACATAGCTGCTTCGGAAGCAGCAAATGAAGGAGACTAGATGAAGGATTTCATATCCGATCTAGGTGTAATACCTAGTGCATCAGGTCCAATGTAAATCTTTGGTGACAATACTGGAGCAAGTGCCTTGGCAAAGAAATCCAGATTTCACAAGAGAACCAAACACATCAAGAGACGCTTCAATTCCATCCGCGATCAAGTTGCGGAGGGAGACATAGAGATTTGGAAGATACATACGGATCCGAATGTTGCAGACCCGTTGACTAAGCCTCTTCCACGAGCAAAACATGATCAACACCAAGACTCCATGGGTGTTAGAATCATTACTTTGCAATCTAGATTATTGACTCTAGTGCAAGTGGGAGACTGAAGGAAATATGCCCTAGAGGCAATAATAATGTTGTTATTTATATTTCCTTATATCATGATAAATGTTTATTATTCATGCTAGAAGTGTATTAACCGGAAACTTAGTACATGTGTGAATACATAGAGAAAACATAGTGTCCCTAGTATGCCTCTACTTGACTAGCTCATTAATCAAAGATGGTTATGTTTCCTAAACATGGACATGTGTTGTCATTTGATAAACGGGATCACATAATTAGAGAATGATGTGACGGAGAAGACACATCCGTTAGCTTAGCATTATGATCATTACAGTTTTATTGCTACTGCTTTCTTCATGACTTATACATGTTCCTCTGACTATGAGATTATTCAACTCCCGAATACCGGAGGAACACCTTGTGTGATATCAAACGTCACAACGTAACTGGGTGATTATAAAGATGCTCTACAGTTGTCTCTGAAGGTGTTTGTTGGGTTGGCATAGATCAAGATTAGGATTTGTCACTCCGTCTATCGGAGAGGTATCTCTGGGCCCTCTCGATAATGGTCATCACTATAAGCCTTGCAAACAATGTGATTAATGAGTTAGTTACAGGATGAAGCATTATGGAACGAGTAAAGAGACTTGCCGGTAACGAGATTGAACTAGGCATGATGATACCGACGATCGAATCTCGGGCAAGTAACATACCGATGACAAAGGGAATGACGTATGTTGTAATGTGGTTTGACCAATAAAGATCTTAGTGGAATATGTAGGAACCAATATGAGCATCCAGGTTCCACTATTGGTTATTGACCAGAGATATGTCTCGGTCATATCTACATAGTTCTCGAACCCGTAGGGTCCGCACGCTTAACGTTCGATGACGATTTGTATAATGAGTTATGTGATTTGATGACCGAAGTTTGTTCGGAGTCCCGATGAGATCACGGACATGACGAGGAGTCTTGAAATGGTCGAGAGGTAAAGATTGATATATTGGAATGTCATATTCGGACAACGGAATGGTTCCGGAGTGATTTGGGTATTTTTCAGAGTACCGGGAGGTTACCGGTACCCCCCGGGGAAGTAGTGGGCCTTCATGGGCCTTCATGGAAAGGAGAGGAGGGCCGCAAAGGTGGGCCCCCTGGCAAGTCCGAATTGGATTAGGGAGGGGGCGGCGCCCCCTCCTCTTTCCTTCTCCCTCTACTCCTCCTTCCCTCCCTCCCCCTCTTGGAAAAGGAACGGAAGTCCAACTAGGATTGGGAATCCTAGTTGGACTCCCCCTATGGCGCGCCCCTCCTAGCCGTTGGCCTCCTCCTCTCCCTCATTTATATACGTGGCCAGGGGGCACCCCAAAGCACAACAAACAATCTCTTAGCCGTGTGCGGTGCCCCCTCCACAGTATAACACCTCGGTCATATCATCGTAGTGCTTAGGCGAAGCCCTGCACCGGTAACTTCTTCATCACCATCGCTACACCATCGTGCTGACGGGACTCTCCATCATCCTCAACTAGATCAAGAGCATGAGGGACGTCATGGTGCTGAACGTGTGCTGAACACGGAGGTGCCGTATGTTCAGTACTTGGATCGGTTGGATCATGAAGACGTTCGACTACATCAACCGCGTTACTAAACGCTTCCGCTTTCGGTCGACGAGGGTACATGGACACACTCTCCCATCTGGTTGCTATGCATCTCCTAGATAGATCTTGCCTGATCGTAGGAATTTTTTTGAATTACTACGTTCCCCAACAACCAATCAATCTGTTCGCGTCCCACGCGAGCCAGGCCGGGCCTCATGCAGGAAACCAAACACGCCTGAATATTTATGAAGGCATTTTATTTGCTTTCCTTTGATGGAAGTTCCAGTTTTCCTACAATGTATCGCAAGAATCATTGACCGAATCGATGCTCAATCTCAGGTCATCTTCACGCAATCACAAAGAAAAAGAAATAAATATTTAACTCATCAACGTATTGTCACTCACTGCGAACCAACCTGTGGTTGGATGGTTAGAGGACTGTGGTATCCCCAGCCCACCAGGATTCATGTCCTGGTGCTCGCATTTTTTTCAGGATTTCCGGCGATGCGCATTCAGTGGGAGGAGACATTCCCGTCGATGACGAGGTGCCTACGGTGACTTCATAAATTTCAAGACTATATGCTGGCTCAGTCTTTCAGAGGTGCTCATAGGGGTAGAATGTGCGTGTGTGCATTCATAGTTGTGAGTGTATGTGCATGTATATGAGCGCTTGCGTCTGTACTATGTTCAAGAATATTGTCACTCACTCACTTTTTTTTGTGAAAAGACGGGGCGTCAGAAAGAAAAGACTGTAAGCCGAGGGCAGGGGTAGCACAGCCCATTTCGTACAGACAAAAGCCCAGCCCACCAGTATCTGTCTCTCAATGTGAAAGAGATGAGAGCAACTAGTTAACGAGCGCTCCTTCGGAGCGATCGTAATGATTGGTTCGCGAGCGCTCCACGCATTACTAGTGTTGCGCGCGGGGCGCTCCGCAAGGGAAAAATAGCTGGTGTGGTTGGTTCCCGGTTTGCCCTTTCCGGTTTGTGGTTTCGTGCATTTTGCAGTTTGACCCTCGAACTGCCAGAATTTTCCGTGTTTCCCTTTCCGCGCGATTAAACAAAGAAAAAACCAGTTCACGCGGGTGGTTCCTTGTTTCCCTTCCGTGTTTCCCTTTTTGTTCCTATTATATTTCCAGGTAATGGAGATTTATGGGGTAGTTATGGGCGGAAACTACCAACACTATCAAATATGAACTTTTAAGTAAGGAAGAAACAACAACTATTTAATGCAAAATGGCAGTATTCAGAATCGTTCAATCATATGAATTGAACGATTTTTCAGAGGCACATGTGTAGTCTAGCTGAGGCCTGACTGTATAACTTTACTAAATTGAAGAACAACGCCTCCGGTGTGAGGGAACATCCTGCTCGCCTTCGGCTTGTTTAAGTTTCATAAACATCTTGAAGGGGGGGGCATAGGTCGAAGTGTGTCTTGGTTGTGTAGCTTGCTGGTTCATGCGGCGTGTTCTCCGTCGTCGTGTGACACGGCGCCTCCGGCGCGAGGGAACGTCCTGCTCGCCTTCGGCTCGTTTAATTTTCATAAACATCTTGAAGGGGGGCATAGGTCGAAGTGTGTGTTGGTCGTGCAACGTG